>NC_039358.1:228088202-228388202 GCF_003573695.1 Papaver somniferum
TTGAACATCTTTCAAAACCATCTCAGTTTAGACCGATAGGGTTATGTAATGTCACTTACAAAATCATCTCAAAGATCTTGGTCATACGACCTCTACTCCCATTTTTGATAAGCCTACACCAAAATGCCTTTGTGCCTCAATGATCCATTCATGATAATATAGCTATCGCAGCTGAAACTTTTCACCATATCAGAACATCATACCGTACGAAGGATCCTAAAATAGCACTGAAACTAGACATTCAAAAGGCCTATGACTCCTTGGACTGGGGATTCATCAAACAAGCTTTCACCAGCTTAGGCTTCCCCTCCAACTTTGTGGATTATATTATGCTATGCATATCTACGGTAACCTACTCAATCAATATCAACGACACATCGCATGGATACATCACTCCAACCAGGGAATACGGCAGTGAGACCCTCTCTCTTCTTATATCTTTATTATTTGCGCGGGAATACTGTCCACCAATTTGGGAATACTTGAAGCACAAAATAAGATAGAGGGGCTCCGTATTTCTCAAAAAGCTCCAACAATACTGCATCTTATGTATGCGGATGATCTCTTGATAACATACAAAGCAACTCCAGAAGGCACCAACCTCCTCAAACTACTGCTACAGGCCTACGACACCTCGGCGGGTCAACACATCAACGACTCTAAATCCACACTAATACATCACCCGAAACTAGAACAACCCCAGATAGATAAGTTAACCCAAGATTTCGACATGCCAAAAACATCGAACCCCCCTACTTATTTAGGAGTACAATTTAAACATGGTAGATCCTCTAGCCACATATTTCCACCTATGCTTCAACGGCTGGCACGCAAGGCAAAAGGATGGATGAACAAATGCCTCAACCAATCAGGAAGATTCGAACTCATAAAATCATCACTAACCCCTACTGCCAACCACCTCATGCAAACCCAAATCCTTCCTTCTCATATCCACCAGAAAATGGATCGTATCACGACAAACTTCTTCTGGGGTCACGATTCTTCAATCAGAAAACTCCACCCACTGGGAAAAGAAAAGATCCACAAACCCAAATCACAAGGAGGGCTCGGTATCCGAAATAGTAAGGAACACAACAAAGCGCTACTCATGAAACGAATTTGGCACATTCACATTCACAAAAACCCTAACTCTATCTTAGCCAGACTATATAATGCAAAATACCTTGATCAGACCCCCATTTTCGAAAACATCCCACCACTCCCGTCTTCCCCTAGCCCTCAGTGGAGGCAAATGGCCTCGCATATACCATTTTTCAAACAACATCTTTTCCACCAAATAGGAGATGGATTACACACCCCATACAAGCAAATTGGATACCACAATTTGAACATACCATTAACCGAGCTTCTTGTTATCCAATACAATCAGTAGCCGACATCATCGACCCATTAACCAGGAATTGAGATCATGAAAGATTAAGCCTACTACCCCACCCCATAATTCAACGAATCATTAACATCCACATCCCACAGAGTAATCAACCCGATAGGATCATATGGACTTTTACCAAAAGCGGACAATATACTACTGCTTCAGGATCGATACAACTGCCTCACTAGCGCTTCTGCGCAAACTCACCAAAACCCCCTTCCACCATCCAACTTCCTTTGGACACTCCCATGTCCCCCAAAAGTACAGCTTTTCTTGTGGAAAACAATTAATGAGGGTTTACCAACCCTCGACATTCTTCGTCGCATCCATCTCACCAACTCCAACCTATGTCCTCAATGCAGTTCTAATCCCGAAACATCCAGTCACATTATGCTATACCGTCAGACATCTATAGATTCTTGGAACCTCCTACTAAACCACCTCAGAAATCTTCACATTTCCTCGCAAGGCATACTCATTTCACCACCTCACCAAACAACCATATCTGAAATCCTTCAAACAAAAGTGCCTGCACCAATAACCACAACCTTCTGCTTCCTTTTTTGGTCCTTATGGTTAACCAGGAACGGTGTGATGTATCACTAACATCAACAAAATCCGATAAATGTAATGGAAATGGACATCAAGCTCCAACAGGAATATTCTTGGGCACATACGCACCTCCCACCGGTGCTCCCTGGGATGCAGCCATATGCAAACCCTGCACAAAGAACAGTAATAACTTCAACCATCTTTGTAGGATGGCTCAAGCCTCAATCAGATTGGATCAAAATCAACACGGACGTTGCAGCAAGAGGAAGCCCCGGAATAGAGGGAGCAGATATTATTTGTAGAAATGAGAAAACCAACACTATCCTAACAATAACACAACCTCTAGGCATCACCACAACACTTGCAGCGGAGACCTGGGCTATGCACATAGCCTCTAAAATGGCGACGGAACGAGGATGGCCAAAAGTCCAATTTGAAACGGATTCGAAAAATTTAATGAGATTTATAACCTCAGATATAGACCCCCTTGGTATATATCTAACCTGGTTGCAGAGATCAAATAAAGGCTCGCCCAAATTCAACAATACACCGTTAGCCACGTCTACAGAGAAGCAAATCAAGTGGAAGATGGTTTAGCAAACCGAACAACGGATGATTGTTCCATAGGGAGACTCACGACAACAGTGTGGGGACATACAATTCCGCAATCTATCAGTTCTATTGTAATAGCGGACTCTATAGGTATTACGTACCCCGTGTAATTTCAGTCTAATTTAATAAATTTCATGTTTAAAAAAAAAGAAAAAAAAAGAAAGAAAACTTGACAAGTTACAGATCCATCCTTACAAGGAACAATATGATCAGTAGTACCTTGTCATACACACTAGAGCTGGCAAACAAGCCAAAACCCGCGAGTTAACCCGTGCCCGGCCCGTGAAAACCCGAACCCGGCTCGGCTGGTTCCAAAACAAGCCGGGTTCGGGTTGGAGAAATGTCGGCTTGTGAGTAAACGGGTTAACCCGTCCCGGCCCGTGAACCCGCGGGTACAACCCGTAAACCCGTCTAAATTGCTTATAATAAGTTATATTTAATCATAACCGTCGGATTATCTAGGGCTAATCATATCCTTACGTTTAAGGTATAAAAAGGAAAGGCTAAACCTAAAACATCATTCTCTTTTTTTCTTCTGCCTCTTCTGCTCGTTCTCTTCTTCTGTGTTCTTCGGCTGGTGGAGAATTAGAAATGATAGTGAGAGATTGAGAGTTTGAGACCGAGAGTTGAGGGGAAAGGTTTCGTTGGTGTTAATAATAGTGTTACTGATGTTAATTAAGTAAAAAGAAGATGATGAAGAAGTTGTGAATTAAAAAGGAAAAAGGTTGGGTTTTCTCTGTGGTTAAGATTGAGTTTGAAATTGAGGAAATATAGATCGAAGTATGGTTGTTGGTAGTGTTGTTGAGTCGAGAAATTGATTCCAACTCAAAAGGGGGAAGTAATTTAGAGAAGATAAATTAGGGTTATGTGAGTTGAGGATTGATTATCAAATTCCAGATGGGATTTAAGATCGTGAGATGTAGAAGAAAATAGTTATTCTTATTTGAAGATTGATTTACAGAAAAAAAAAGAAGATAATTATTGTAAACTCAGTATGAATTTAGATTTAGGGTTTTATTATAAGAATCATTATGAATCTTTTCTTTGATTGCATGTTGTTCAACTGTGGTTGTTTTATCTAGTAGATTTATTAATAGTTTCTTATGCATTGAGATTGAGTTGAAATTCTTTACATACTTCTGCAGGCCAAAGAAGGTGATGGATCCGCAACACTTTCAATGGTCAGTAGATCATCCTTCCCGTTTGCATTCCTTTTTTATTTAATTTTTTCCGCCTTAATTATGACCTACGACAAATTGCAAAAATATGAGTTACTGGTGTGATCGAATTACTAGTAGTATTGTTGAATGAGGTATGCCTTTGTTTGTTGATAATTCTAATTGAAGTATATATGGTCCTGTGGATGTAATTGCAGTTGTTGATGATAATTCTAATTGAAGTATATATTCTAATTGAAATTGATTTTCATCTCTGTTTTTATTTCTTTAAAGAGTGGAAGATGATTTGGTTAAATGGGATTGTTCTTGTTTGGAAAAAGGAGAGAAATAGAGAGCTATTGATGGCAGTAAGAGTTGGTGACTAAAATGGCAAGGTTCGTGCTTGGAGGGTGGTTGAAAAATTGTCTCAACAAAATCCCTTGTGATTTGAAGGAGCTAATGCACAGATTCTTCTGCAACATTTTTGTAGTATGTTTTAACTGGCAGTACTCAGTTCTAGCCATCACGGGGGTTGAACATCTAAAATGGTATTGCACTCTGAATTTTATTATCTAGTTTTGTGACTAAATGGTGTCATTTCTTGTAAAGTTATCTACTAATTCTAAAAGGGGTTGGTGACTGATTCTTTTATGTTTCCCGACTAACTAATTTTTTTTATTTTGTATATAAGTTGGCTCAACTGAGGGAAGAGTTGGTGTCCATCATTTGGATTTGGATGATTCTCAGCAAGAGAAAAACTTCACCTTCAAATGTATAGAATTCTTGCTGCGATTGAAGCAACGATGGGTTGAGCTGAAAATGGACTGATTAGATGTATGTTAGGTGTTATAGGGAAGGATTTGGAAGGATTTGTGTTTGCTTATTGTAATACTTGTGTTTGATCTTTGTAATTTGTCCTAAATTAACTTAATTAAAATTTGATTTGATTTTTAATCTAACAAGCCGGGTAACCCGTGAACCCGCAAGCTTTACCCGTTACGGGCACGGGTTGAAGAAATGACTACCCGTGAAGAATATCAACCCGCGGGTTTTGGCCCGTATTAACCCGAACCCGTGTAACCCGTAACAAGCCAGCCCCGGCCCGCCCGTTTGCCAGCTCTAATACACACCCAAACTTACAACAGCATAGCTAGATTAAATACATTTAAGCCTTTCATTTTATTTTTTTTAATAAAATACTTCACTGATAATCGCACAGAATAAAGCGCTCAAGCTCAGATTTGGGAACATTATAAAGAAGAATAGTTTCCTTTAAAGATTCATACACAGCATCACAATCAGTAACATGTGCGAAGATAATGTCATTCACGTGCATATTGATATCAGCAACATCTTTCATAGCATTAACAATTAGTACATTCATACGTGCATCGACTTCACGTCCAACCCTCTGCACCTGCACAACTGTAGTACCAGTTTTCTTATTAACGTATAAAACAACATCAACCACGGTGTTGTTATAAGTTTTTGGTAGGTTGCTAACGATGTGAGTAAGGCAAGTATTATCAGTTTGAACGTTAGAAATCAGTGGTGCAGCTATTGTAGATTTTTTTTGCTCGGAACGTCCTAGAGACGTGGGCACATTGGCTACAGAAAAGATAAAGCAAATGATAACTAGAACTGAGAATAAAGTTGATGCAGAAGAAGAGGAAGATATATTAGCCATTTTAGTAAATTTTTTAGCTACTTCAGATTGTAAAGCTTGTTCTTCTCTTAAGTTTTGCAGGCACATGAATTTATATTAGGGTCATATAGTTAATGGAGGATGACCATACTAGGCACTCCCATAATGGCTATTTTTTCTATTTTTGTTTAATGGTGAATTAAACTATCATACTATAGTGCAAAAACATACCCATAGCAATACGGCAGTATTATCTTTTTTTCTTTTTTCCCCCTCATCCGTTCAACTTGAAAGTCTGCTGCTCATATCGATACAAGAGCAGCAAGAATCTGCAATGCCATTAACTTGCTGAACTCCTAACGTACCAATCCAAGGTCATCCTGCCGGCCGGAATAGTACTTAATTGTGGGTAAATCCGATACAGACTGTGGTAAATGCACGAGTGCTGCAATAATTGTTACCCCAAATTGGGTCCTGTATTGCTATTATAACAGGCGTGCTAGTGCTGCAATACTTTAGCAACAAGTTGTTCATAAAATACGAATTAAAGTGAGATAGTGGTACTACTGCATTACCAAACTATTGAAGTACAATAAGAGAGTATTGCGGTATGACTTCCCTTATTTGCATTACTCGATAAAAAAAGTCATTTTCCTTATATGGATACTTTTCTGAAAGGTTATCTTGATAAAGTATATACTAATGTATCCAAGTGGAAGAAAAAGAAGCACTGTTAGAGATTTAGAGTTTGGTACGTAACAAGAAGCCATGGTGACCGTGAGGAGAATCCACAGAGCAACCTAGCTGATAGCGAATGTCTCTCCCGATTGGCCCGGAATTGGCAGTCGTTGATCATGTGAAACGTGCAGTTTACACTGTAGAGCAGCGACGGAACCAGAAATTTATGTCCGGACGGGCTGCATTCTGATTCCATGGATACTTAACGTTACTGATCTATAGCGATCGTAGTAAGTGCGATAAAACTGTAAAGGTATTTGAAATTGGGAGTATAGCCAAAAATTTATCTTGGCGACCACAGGTTGCTATATATTTTTGGGATTTTGGCCTATTTTCTTAAGATGAAATGACACAATTATACTTGAAAATGCAGTACTTTAATACGTTTATCTTCGAAAATTGGGATATTTGGTTTGTAGGAATTACCTGTAGGTACTATTATAGTGTTCTTAGTTAGTGGAAGGTCCACCCACTAAAGCCCAGTAACGGTAGGTCCATAATTAAAAGAAAAGAGAAAAATGGACCTAATTTTTTAAGCCCAGGTCCTGCACACGTGTGTAAATATTACGTGCATTTTTAGAATTTCCAAAATAGCCTTTACTATATAACAGAAACATAAGCCAGTTTCTCTCCATATTCTTTTTCTTCTCAGATTCAGTTTCTCTCTCTCTCTCCCCCTCTCCCTCTCCTCTTCTCTACTGATGCGGGATTTAATGAAATCAATTCATTTTCTTCATTCTTTAATTTTTAGTTTTTTGTATTAGGATAAAGCTTGGAAACGAAGATTTTTAGAACATCTTGATCGATTCAAGAACCCAAATCGATTCTAGCCTTTGGTAAGTTGATTTTCCTTATTAATCTTCTTCTCGTAATGTTTATTCGAAGGTTTCAAGATCTAATCATTAATTAGTAGATGTTTGATTATGTTTTCCAATTTGCATGCATGATTAATCAAGTCTTCCTTCATTTTCATGAAAATAATCCAGATTTAGATGAATAGTTACGTTTTTTATTCATTTCGTTACTAGATATGATTATACTAGTTTTCTTTTGTTGGGTTTAGGTTTTTTTCAGTTGTTTTTGTGTATGAACTATCAGTACGTATGTGATGTACCGACAAAAAACCTAGTTAATTGTTTAGTTTTTGTTTAAATAATTTTTTTTGTTGTTGTTTGATCCAACAGTAATATATGCATACTGAATAATTACGTTTTTTATTCATTTTGTCACTAGATATGATTATAATAGTTTTATTTTGCTGGTTTTAGGTTTTTTTCGGTTGTTTGTGTATGAACCATCAGTACATATATGCTATACTGACAAAAAACCTAGTTAATTGTTTATTTTTTGTTTACATAATGATTTTTGTTGTTTGATCCAACAATACATATATCGCATACTGGAAATAAGATGCTTTGATTTTATTTTTTTTATTCATAGACTCATCACTTCTTTTGATTTTGTTATATTCATAGATTCCTTACTTATCTGTTGATTTTTAGGTTACTATGAATCAACAATACATATATTGAACACTGAAAAACTGCTTTGATTATGTTTTATTCATAAATTTTATTCACTTAATTCATATGATCTGCCAGTACATATATGGCGTACTGATAGAAACTTCTGATTCTGTTTTATTCAGAGTTTTGTCACTTTTTTTTGTTTGATCCATGAGTACTTATGCTCAATACTGAAATATGTGCTAGTTTTGTATAGATTTTTCTGTGTTTACCGTGGATTTGTAGGTTTTCCTTTTTTTTTTCTATGATTTAATACTGTACTGAAGAAATATTATAGATTAATTTGTATGATCCTACAATATATGTGATGTAATACGTATTCTAATTTATTTATCATTGATTCTTACAGATTTGTACTCTACCTGGAAGCAGTGCAGCAAATATGTACTCGAATTTGTAAGCATTCATATATATAATCGGATTTGTAAGCAATACGACAGATATGTACTCAGATTTCTAAGCAGTGCGACAGATATGTACTCAAATTTGTAAGCAGTGTAGCAAAGATGTGCTCGAATTTTTAATCAGTGTACTCAAATTTGTAAGCAGTGTAGACACACATGTTTGGTAGTAATGGATATTATGGACATTTCCATGTTTTAATTAATTTTGGATCTCCGGATAAAAAAAAATCCGGTTGGACCCTACTATAAATAACTATATGGGCCTAGGACCAAACAAGAAATTTTCCATTTGGTTTCTGGTACTCATTTTTTGACCGAAACCTGGGTTTGGTCTAACATTTGTCCGGCCTTTGCGTTTGGTCTAAAGACCAACGTTGACCTCGTTGACTCGGTTAAATATTGACTTCAGTTTAATAATTATCAAAAAAAAGTTGAATAAAATCTAATTCATATTCTAATTTACTGCTATACCCTTTCACTTCACCAAAAATGTCTTCCCAACACCCTTATTCATTTTCTACTTCATCTTCTTCCGCCTCTGAAACACCACAATTTTGCATAACACTACGGGTGTCCAGATCCCATCTCGTTTCATTTGCCCTAAATATGATTCGCAAAAAGCAGTTTCTCATTTCTTTTCCCCCCAAAATCAAACAACTGCTAAGAGAGAAAGTGGAGTCTAGAGCCATGGTTCGCCATTGAATCGGTGAGGATATTATAAGGGAGAATCTTGTAGCTGAATAGATTCGGGACATATGGAAGAATAGATTCGTTTGTGGTGTTATTGGAACGAGATGTAGAAGAATGTGTATGAATCTCATGTATCAGTTGGGGAGAATCTTGTAGCTGCTAATAGTTAGGGTTTGAGAGGTTGATGAATTGAAGAAAAGATGAAATTGAAGTATGGGGTTTGCTTATTTGAAGATTCAATAGCTGTAGATGGAAAAAGGGAAACTGAAATTAGTGATGAACCTAGGAGGCGATGGTTGTTGTTTCCGCTGAAGTGAACAATCAAGAAATGGGTTTGCGTTTGCGTTCTTGAGAAATTGCAGATGAAGAATGAAGGGGACGAACTCGTTGATGTTGGTTAATGATTTGATGGAGGATGGTTCTGTGAATTGTTATTGTTGATTTAAAGAAGGTCAGATGGGTATAGAGAGAAGAAATTAGGGTTTGTCTTCCTGTTAAATCAAGAAATCAAGGAGGAGGTGATGATTATCAGGTTTTACAAAAGGGATTTCACAATTCAATTAACCTAAACTGGGGTTTTTCTGTGAAATTCAGTTAGTGTTGTTTTCCATTAATGGACGTTGAGAATAAATTTGAAATTCACAAAAATGTAGATAAGGTGTTTGAAGAAATGTCTGAAATGAAGTTATTCAGTACACATATTCAGTAATTTGGTCATCATAGAGACAAAGAAGTGCAATTAATTAAGAAGAAAATGGCGCAAGACCAAGTACAAGTAAGTGTAAAAAGAATGGATTTGTACCCATGTCAGTACATATTGTTGCATCTATTTCAGTTTTTTATCCAACATGATGAAGAACAAAATTTATTTTATGAATACAGGTTTCAGTGTTCAAATGTTGCTAATGTTTTTAGTAAGAAATGATGTGATAAGAATGATTATCTAGATCACTTTGTTATATGTATAGCATTGGCAGGGGTTTGGGTTTGGGTTTTGCAAAGGTATGCTTGTTGTTGCCCGGGATTTCCATGTAAAGCACCGATTCCGATTGTTTACCAGTTGTTTATACAGTGACCGTCGGTAGATCCACTTCAGGGGTATATCAGTAAACTCAGTAATTTACAATGCTTTAATTTTATAAAAATTAATTAAATTATGGTCATAAACAGTCAACGTGGATCAATGTTGGTCTTTAGACCAAACACAAAGACCGGACAAATGTTAGACCAAACCCAGGTTTTGGTCAAAACCTGGGTACCAAAAACCAAATAACCCTCGAAAAATAGTTAAAATAGCTAATATGGTTAGGGATATTCTCACATTAGCCCCCCTCCAATTATGTTTATCCTACACTAACTTACATGAAAAGTCATTATACACGGTTAGTTTCGGTAGGATAGTCTCGGCTGAAAGTGTTATATGAAAACGGTTAAGCTAATAGTTCAGTAGGATAGTTTCGGCTAACCTACATGAACAAGTCATTGTACACGGTTCGGTTGCAGTCCATCCTAACCAGAGTGTATATTATGCTATGTTAATCTCAAGTCAAGTTTTTCATCTAACAATGATTATTGATTGCTTGGTTCCAAAGGTATCTTAGCTTAAACCTAAAGTAATTACCTTGACCTTGAAAGTCTATGAAAAGAGAACCTCCAATAACTGGGATCTTTGAATCCCTGACACTATTCTTGTGTGTCCTAGTTGTAAACTAGAGTTGTCACCTTCTTCAAACCCTTCTAGGGTTTAGTGACTAAAAATACTTCACCTGGGGATTGGTGAAGCCAGGTCCATCAATCGTCTTGATAAGTTTTTGATCATATGTGTGATTCAAGAAAAGTATGAAAGTGTTATATGAAAATGGTAATAGTTCAATAGGATATTTTCGGCTAACCTACATGAACAAGTTAATGTACACGGTTCGGTTACGGTCCATCCTAACCAGAGTGTATGTTCTGCTGTATTAATCTCAAGTCAAGTTTTTCATCTAGCGATGGTTATTGATTGCTTGTCTCCAAAGCAATTACCTTGATCTTGAAAGTCTATAAAAAGAGAACCTCCAACAACTGGGATCTTTGAATCCCTGACACTTTTCTTACGTGTCCTAGTTGTAAACTAGAGTCATCATCTCCTTCAAAACCTTATAGGCTTTAGTGACTAAAAATAATTCACATGGGGATTCGTGAAGCTAGGTCCATCTATCGTCTTGATAGTTTGTGTATCCTCGTCTTAGTTTGATTGTTGAGTTACTCACTCAGACAAGATAGATAGAAAATACAAAGTTTCTTCGTCTCAGATTTGTGATTCCACAAGTTTCGACTTGTAAGGTGAATAATAATCTAGGCTGCTATTCGGGAATCATAAGACCAGATTTTGAGGTTTGCTACCACTTTGTCTATTGCAATCGATTTTCTACCTCACCTTGATTTTTGGTCAGAATGGAAATCATATATATAGGCTTAATTATTTGTGGGACGAGGCAGATTGGTCTAAAGTCTTCAATTGAATTGAAGCAACTCTTAGGCTATAAAGGGCATCAGCTAAGAGAATCATTTGTGCATAGTCCTGCTGGGATTCAAGAGGCGTAAGGAGCGCGATTGTAACTGAATTGATGTAACGGTTTAATTCGGTCGACTCAACTACATACAGTCTGAAGTCCAGATAACAGACTAGTGTATGTAGCGGCTTAATACAGTTTGGTGTTCAAATCTGGATTAGGTCCTGGGATTTTTCTGCATCTGTGGATTCCTCTTTAACAAAATTTCTGGTGCCTGTGTTGTTTCTTATCCTTATAATTGAAACAAGCCTCTACCCCGGTGCATACGCACAAGCTGTATAACAGTAGAAGTTTATAAAGGTAACAACTAACATTTATGTTGGAATGTACTACTACTCTCTATTACCTTAACAAAATTTGTTGTTAAGGCCACTGCATTAAACATTTAACTCTAAAAGTATATTTAACATTTATTTGTGAGCGCGCATGACGGGGTTCATAAGGCGAAAAAATGACCCCACTGGCATTAACACTTGCAGGTAAAGAGAGGATCAATGGTTGACTATTATATTCATAAGATAATGATTAATGAAGTTTATCAAATTAACTTTGAAAAAAGAACGTACCACCCTTGAAGTTTGTCATTGAAACTCTTTGCAACTTTGATGTTCTTTTTAGGCTCCGTAGAAGTAAGCTCCATTTGCTTAACCTGTAGCCTGCAATTTCATCATAACAATGATGTTGCAATTCTTATTAAGTGTTCTTCCGTGAGCACTGCTGTAGTTGCATCTTTTCTGACTACTACACCCAAGTGAAATTAAATACTACAAACTACTTAAACATACAAGATTCAATATGCACAAGAAGTAAAGAACATGAAATGTAAAGATTGATACAAGCATATAACGTGGTTCGGCCTTGAAGACCTACGTCCACGGAGAAGAAGATGTTTTCTTATTGATTATAAGTTCTTACCCTTGAAAGTGTTACAGATATCTTCTAGATTCCTCACTTTATCTCTATCTAGATCTCTCTCTGGAATTCTCTGTAGAAAGACCATCTAATGTTACATAAGTTGTCCATCTCCTTGTACATGGACTGGTATTTATAGTCTAAATAAACTCGTGATGGCTTGATCTTCCGAGTTGGGTGAGCTGTCTTCCATCGTGCTAGTTCCCTCGGGCTGGTTTTATACTATCCCTTGTGATGGCTTGCTTGGTTTTCCCTCCGAGTTATCTCGCTCTCCCCTGGATCGTGTTGGCCTTCTGTGGAGAACCTCGCGCTCTATTGCCTCGGGGTCGTAGTATAGATCGTACGAGTCTTCCGTCACGATGTGCAACTACCCATGTCCTGTTCTTATCCTTCATTAAATGCGGTCTTGCTTTTTAGACTTGACCGTCTGAGCGGATTAGACCTTTACCTACACGCGTCATTCATGTGGCGCCTGTGCAGTTTCCTCGACTGAGACAAATCCTCATTTTTAGAGAATGATTCGGTGCTCCTACCTTATCATCTCATCATGTATTCATCCCTTGAGATGTTGACACGTGGTCATCAGGTATTTTACCCACACATTTTGCTCATTTTCTTTGCAACTTGCCGAGGGCATGATGGGAAGAAAACTATGTAACCGTCCCACCTTTTTCGCCACATGTGTACTTGTCAGCCCCTTCTGAGATTCCTGTTGGTTTATCTTAGATTTTCTGGGATAAGGCGCCTTTTCCTCCAGGATTCTTATCGTCTAGTTTTTAGCGCCTTTGACCTTCTTGAGTTTGGAAGAGTTGGTTTTTTCGAGGATTTCCTCTTCTATTTAAGAAGGGTCCTGATGAGGGTATGAGTTTCATTTTTCCTCCTCGTCCTCCATGGGAGCGGGGTGGTTGTTCATATGTTCATCATGATGGTATGTCCTCTCATTTATGCGTTACTTCGGTTTTTCTTTCTCCTGATTCTAGATCATCACCAATGTCTTTTCAGAGAGACTTACTTTTTCGCATAACGTCTTTAGCCTCATCTGTTTTCCAAGTGACTGGACCTCCTGTTATGGGATTTCGTATTTATCACTGTTTTTCCTTTTACCGGCAAGCTTGGAAACACTTCGTAAATTGTGTTTCTTCCTGCGATTGGTCTTGGGAAAACTTTATGATGTGCGCGTGTCTGCACGTTTTGGATTAGAAATGTTTGTTGCTGGAGGCGCTGGGGTATAAAATATTGTTTCTGTGTTTAAACGTATATATATATACCTTGCCCCTGTTTTATGTCGTAGCGTCGGAGGCTGGTGTTATGCATGGAGAGCTGGTTGATTGGGTAAGGTATCCCAAAGGTTTTTCACCTGCTCATGGTTTTTGTCTCGGACGAGGAATTGGTAAGGTGAAGGCGTGTTTCTCCAAGCGAGGTGTGAGTGCGATGCTCCTGTCCGAGGACGTTATGTAATTTGTATATCTGTTCTGTCCAGAGTTTGTGTATTTGATTGTTTTGTGTAATTAAACGCATGGCTCTGAGGATTTTGCCGTATGTAATGTTAGTCCAATTATGGATGTCAAAGCCAAGGAGTGATCAGTTCCTGTATTTGGATAAGACACTACTTATAATATTGGATTTATTATACATATGATTTTTTCCTTCTCGTTCTCATTTTTTGTTTTTGTCCCTTGTTTTGGCTATGATTCCTCCTTGTGACTTGCAGGGTGATACCTCGGTCGAGTGATACTTTCCCCATCCAAGGGCAAGTACCTCGATGCTGGGTATCTCCTCATGTAGAGGACGTCACCCGATTTTGTGATCGTGATGGCATTTACCGCAGGTCTGTGTCCGTGTCCGTGTCGGGTAGCTTAGGTAAAGTACCTGCATCATTCTAAGAGAATGGAAGGTGTGGCTAGCACCGTGCCATAGTGGTTTATGGGCTTTAGTGGAATGTAAATATGAGATAAAGTAATAGACAAATTGGTAAGAAAAAATGTTTGAAAACAAAGACAAAATAAAAACAAAAAGAAAGGGAAAAACATTAAGACAAAAGGAGCAATTTTATTATTTTTGCAAAAGAGAGTTTAGTACATTCTAGAAAGGTTCTGTGACCCGTGTTCAAGTAGGGAGAATGCCCCATTCTAGGACCTTTTGGTGGTCCCTCTAAACGTTGTAAGCTTTTAGTTATTTGATGTTCCATGGGCGTTCAAGTTCTTCGCCGTCATCTCCCGCCTTAGCTAGGACTGTTAATGGACCTTCCCATATGGGTGCAAATTTTCCTGACTCGCGCTGGTAGGGTGGGATCTCACGCAAAAATTTATCGCCTGGGATGAATTATCTCAGGTGAACACGTTTGTTGTATTCCCGAGCCAATCTTCTGTGGTAGTTTTCTATTTTTTGGAGAGCGATCTCTCTATTTTCTTCCAAGTCGTTGTGGGGATCCTTGCCTCTGTTGGTATGATTGCCTCCGTGCCATATGTGAGGGCGAAGGGGGACATTCCTGTTGGTTCCCTCTTGGTAGTCCTATAGTCCCATAAGACATTGTGCAACTGTTCACACCAGCTAGCTCCGTATCCGTCAAGTTTTTTTTTTTTTGAGTATGTCGGCGATGGTCTTATTTGTGGCCTCTGCCTGGCTATTACTGATAGACGCATTTATGTGTCTAATATGTCTCTATTGTATGTATTGTTAGTGCTCAATTTTGTATTTATTGTGTTCTTTTATGTCTTTGTAGGAATTTTTGGAGAAATAAGCCCTTGCGACGAAATGGGCTTAAAAAGCAGTGTTTTACACCCCGGAGAAATGTATCGTAGGCACCCCAGAAATGCACCAGAAGCATCCCAGAAATGTCCCGGAGGAACCCATAAAAATTACTATTTCCACCCAAAAATTACAATTTCCACCAAATTGCTATTCGCACCAAGCTCTGGTTAAGGGGCATCCATCTTCTCTTTAAATTCAAAAACAACTTTTTGGCGGGAAAAATATATTCAAAACTGGCAGATTTGTGATCGAGAAAATGAAGGTGTTTTAGTGCGATTCAATCGCTGAAATTTGGTGGGAAGTTGTGATATGGGATAGGGAACACATTGTAGGCATCAGATTCGATCGGAATTGGCTGGAAATCCTGGTTTGAGTCACGAGCTCAAAACAGAGCAACGTGTCCTGTAACACGAGTTTGATTGTGTGTTTGCCATGCATGGAGTGTTTTGGAGGAGTTCGATGACTTCGGAGGCGTGGGGAAGGTTAACTAGAGCGTGCAGGATCAAATTTTACGTGTGTAGAAGCCAAAAATGGAAATTATTGTTAAATATGGGCAGCGAGCAATGACGGGATTAATGGGAGATTATAAGGTGTTATGGTCGGATATTTTTGTTCTAAAACACTATAAATACAAGGCTAAAGAGTTTAGAAGAGTTGGAGAGTCTTTGGGAGAGTTTAGGAGCCGATAAGAATCGAAAGAAAGTCACGCAGGAGAAAAGCTTGCTGCTGGTGCAAGGAAGAACACGAAGAACATAATACCCTCAGGGACAGTCGTTGATTAGTGTCGCTTAATTGCGACAATAGTCAATTCCTTTCCCCGACTTCGGAACAACAACACCACTGTTTATCATTCTTTTTGAACGCTCTATATGTGTCGCAAACACTGTTGTAAACCGTTTTTCTCCATTTTCTCTTGATTGTAAACAACTTTTGAGTATCAATGAATCAATTTGAGAGGTTTTTCATCATGAGTAGCTAAACCCAATCCCAGGGGTGACGGAGGAAGCCATTCTTCCAAAAGTTATGTGGTAAAATTTATTTAAATTTATTTATGCAACTCTTTTATGATTAATTGCACCGAATAAAAATGGAGTAAATGATTTTTATTAATCAATTGTGTTTTCTCTTGATGGAGTATGCTTAGTAAATTGCTTTTGATACTTCATGCTCGCGATTAAAATTGGATGTTTTCAAAATCTAATTTAGGCAATGATTAGAATCACAATTTCCTTTGATTGGAGTTATATTGTCTAGAATTGCATGATAAGAATTGTTATTGAATCACATAAATTTTGGTGAATGGTGGAATCCTGATCCCCGGTAAAAATTCTCTCCCATATTTTGTTAATATTGTGCATATAAAATTATTTATTTATTTTTATTAAGTCTAAAAAAAAATTATCCTTCACAAATCCGAGAGTTTGAACCTTCACTACTACAACCACGAAAAATCTCTAATCATTTTGGCGCCGCCGACACGGAATTGTGTTAAGGTAGAATTTTTTTTTTTAGATTTATTTTTCTTTGTTCTTTTTTACGTTCTTTGGGTATTTGTCTATGTGATACAGGTTTTGAGGCTTGGATCGAAAAGAAAAAGAAGAAGAAGATGTTGTCAAAGATTTTTGGCGATTTCATAAAGACTAGGAGCAAAGCTTAAAGCAAAAAGAACGGAAAGAAGACGAAGGACTTTTTTTTATTATTATTTTTTAGATATTTTTTTTATTAATTTTTTTTAGAAACTGTAATTAAAGTTTTTATTTTTGTAATCTTTTATTTTTGGACATTATTTTTTTTTTCCGGACATTGAACATTATTTTTAAAACCCTACGGAAGGGTTATAAATTAAAAAAATAAAATAAATACAAACTGTTTGCAGGGAAGGACGACGATTACTATATCGTCTCGGCCCCTCGGGTTCGCACACTGACACCGGAGTCAGTGGCCCGAGTCGACTACAACGGTTCTTCGCCCGTCTGGTATGGGAGGTAAACTTCTAGACACCCGCGAATCTCCTGCAAGCGGGTTTACTGTTTGCCTTAAGGTGAATATATGCTGAGGACTTGAATACGGCTGTTTTAAATTCCTAGTAAAGGGCAAGGCCTGGCCAATACAATATAAGGGTTTGGATTTCATCACCGTTCTCTTCTTGCACGCCTTAGGAAAACAAAACCAAACGCGATCCTAAGCCTATATTTTGACTAGAACGAGACCTATAGGGTAACGAGCTTAATAGGAAACTCGTTTGAAAAATATTGGTTGCTCTTTAAGCACACTTCAAAGTTCATGATGGTTTTTGTGAGTTGAATGCGTGACTGCGACGCCTTCAAATGCGGTGAGGCCTTGGGTATCAAAGCTCTACTAAGCTTCCCTCGTCTCTATTCAACTTACTTTGACTCGGATTGATTCCAGAGGGTTTTGATCAAATTGCAACGAATTCCCTTTCGAAAGATAGAAGCTGTTCTAGAAACAATCTAAGTGGAGCCATCATGCTTTTTGTTTGCTAGAATTTATAGGTTTGATTTGGTCGAGTCAGCCTTGTTTGTGATTGTGTAGAATTCCTCTATAGTTTGTGTTTCCTCGGTGATGAATCCTTTTCAGGAGACGCCACCTGAGATGATGTTACGAGAATATATGTCTAGAAATTCTCGTTATCAAGAGACGTCTTCGGAAATGACTCTTGGTGAATATATGCGTGGCAGCGATATATGGATACTCCAACTTTTATTGAGGAATCACCTCTAACGATCTATGAGAAATATTATAAACATATACCATGTAGTTGGGAACAAAGCTTGAGAATTCGTGAATATCAAAAATTATATTGTGATGATGATGAGGAGGAGGATGGTGATGATGATTATAATGATATTTCTAGTTCAAATCTAAATAATTTTAATAATTATTTACCTATTCAAAAGGACGAGGATTTGACTAGAAATACCCCCGTTTTAGACGATGATTACGAAATCGATGATGGTTTAGAGGAACCAGTTTATCTTGAGAGTACTGTTTTCGAGTCAAACGATTTAGAAACAATAGTCTTAGATGAACTCGTAGAGATTAGCGGGGATGAACCTGACTTAGAAAAATCAATCGCCCACTTTCAGGAATCTGATGACCTATAAATTAGGGAGATTATGACCAGTCTACCTAGAGACGCCGAAAACTCTAAGTTTGGGGGTGATTATCATTCTCCATGTTCTTTAACTCTTACAAAAAATCCCTCACGTGGGACTTGACATCAATGCCTCAACCATCTTACAAGACTATCTTCGTACTCGTTTTCCCGAACTTAATAATATTCAACACGAGTCTCAACTGTTAGAAACCCATCCTCTGGTTGATGAGGTTAGCCCAGGCAATAATACCAAGATTGACTTTGTTTTCCCACCAAAAACTTTTCTACCAATTGTGGGAACATATAAATTTCAGATGTGTCAATTATTAAGTTTTGAGACTAAACCTAATTACTTTAGGAGATTAGGGTCGACACATCTGTTTAAGGAAGACCACCACTCTCTTTGTGGTCAGCTGTGTAAGTCAAATCTGATTGACTTTAAGGATCCCCAGTTATTCAGGTTGTTATTATTTTTAATTGAGTTTTTCCAGACTTTTAAACCTGAACTGTTGGATCTTAGCTATGAGGAAGTGCATCCAATGAAAATATTCTATCAAGATCCTTTCATAGAACCTGAACCTGAACCACAATGGGACATAGGTATCTTAATCAGGAAACTAGATAAGGGTATGCAGTACATGTTCATTTTCTTGGCTTGTTGCAGATTCCTTTTACTTGTGATAGCTCTATTTGGTTTCGATAACCCACAATTATTTCGGCTATTGCTATATGATTCGAGGTGATTAAACCTTTCTTAGTCTGGCTGAAGACTATAAACTTAGCACTTGGGAGGTAACCCAATCTCATGCAACCCGGTAATATCCTTCCTTCACTCTTTTGCTTCAAATAGTAACTGTCTCTCCTTGTTCATGCTTTTAATTTCATCTTTAGAACATTGAGGACAATGTTAATTTTAAGTTTGGGGGTATGGGAGAAACTTTTTAGTTGCAATAAATAAACTCCAGAGCCTAGAAATTTACGCCTATTAAGGATAGCACTAACCAATCTAAGTGGATGGAAACATTTTTGTTTTAGGAGTTGAGGAACCAATCTGACTAGATGGAAACATCTATAGAGTCTATTCATAAAAGCACAGAGCTCAGGTGTTAGAATTAACATGATAGTTTCGCCATATCTCGTCGAGTCCTTTTCACTTTCTATTTTTAGTTCTTTTATTTCAAGTGATTTGGTGGGGCACACGATTCAAGTTGTTACCTTTGCTAGGGTGAAATAGAGTGACTGAGTTACCTTTTCAAAAAAAAAAAAAAAAAAAAAAATAGACCAGACCAGTAGACCAATCGGAATAAATACTAACATACTTGGATAGCAATATGGTGTGTGTGTTCTCCCTGTCTCCGTCGCCTAAACAAGCGTGGAATGCGGATCCACGGGAATCACCATGTAATCTGCTGACAAGAAACATGCGCTTCGGTTCCAAGGTCCAATCATGTTGGTTAGTTCTTAAATAAATGTGTGTTTAATAAAGTCGACCACTGGTACCCTTGTATATGCCAGTTGTGTTGACCTAGTTAGTTAGGATTATTAACCACTGGTTCCCTTGTATATGCCAGTGTGTTAATATTTACCAGAGGTATCTCAGTCATTTAGGTTAGGTTCATCTTGGCAGAGGCCTTCAGACAGATATGGGAAACACCGTTCGCTTTTCAACCATCTACACCATCCTTAATTTTCATGTGATTAGTCTGACTCCGAGTATGATGTCCATCGTGAAACTATCTTAGTAGAGTCTGTCACTTATATGAATTTTAGTATGCTTGAGTGCAAACTCGTGTACACAATTGGAATTTCGCATCAGGGTTCTTCCTCTTAGAGTCAATAATTGTATGCCAACCAAGGAGGTTCTTTAGTGCTTTCCAAGGTTGCGTAGAGATAGGGTATGGAGAGTAAAGGTTTTGTGGGTACACTCTGGTAAACCCTCCGGAGACACACACTCCGCCACTAGGGCCACCTAGGGGTTCAAATGATTTTCTTTCTAGAATAATTTGCTCGAAGGACTAGCAAATAATAAGTTGGGGGTGTTGATAGACGCATTTATGTGTTAATATGTCTCTATTGTATGTATTGTTAGTGCTCAATTTTTGTATTTATGGTTGTGTTCTTTTATGTCTTTGTAGGAATTTTTGAGAAATAAGCCCTTGCGGCGAAATGGGCTCAAAAAGCAGTGTTTTCACCCCGGAGAAATGTTCGTAGGCACCCCAGAAATGCACCGGAAGCATCCCAGAATGTCCCGGAGGAACCCATAAAAATTACTATTTCCACCCAAAAATTACTATTTCCACCAAGCTATTCGCACCCAAGCTCTGGTTAAGGGGCATCCATCTTCTCTTTAAATTCAAAAACAGCTTTTTGGCGGGAAAAATATATTCAAAACTGGCAGATTTGTGATCGAGAAAATGAAGGTGTTTTAGTGCGATTCAATCGCTGAAATTTGGTGGGAAGTTGTGATATGGGATAGGGAACACATTGTGGGCATCGATTCGATCGGAATTGGCTGGAAATCCTGGTTTGAGTCACGAGCTCAAAACAGAGCAACGTGTCCTGTAACACGAGTTTGATTGTGTGTTTCCATGCATGGAGTGTTTTGGAGGAGTTCGATGACTTCGGAGGCGTGGGGAAGGTTAACTAGAGCGTGCAGGATCAAAGTTTACGTGTGTAGAAGCCAAAAATGGAAATTATTGTTAAATATGGGCAGCGAGCAATGACGGGATTAATGGGAGATTATACGGTGTTATGGTCGGATATTTTTGTTCTAAAACACTATAAATACAAGGCTAAAGAGTTTAGAAGAGTTGGAGAGTCTTTGGGAGAGTTTAGGAGCCGAGAAGAATCGAAAGAAAGTCACGCAGGAGAAAAGCTTGCTGCTGGTGCAAGGAAGAACACGAAGAACATAATACCCTCAGGGACAGTCGTTGATTAGTGTCGCTTAATTGCGACAATACTCAATTCCTTTCCCCGACTTCGGAACAACAACACCTCTGTTGTATCGTTCTTTTTGAACGCTCTATATGTGTCGCAAACACTGTTGTAAACCGTTTTTCTCCATTTTCTCTTGATTGTAAACAACTTTTGAGTATCAATGAATCAATTTGAGAGGTTTTTCATCATGAGTAGCTAAACCCAATCCCAGGGGTGACGGAGGAAGCCATTCTTCCAAAAGTTATGTGGTAAAATTTATTTAAATTTATTTATGCAACTCTTTTATGATTAATTGCACCGAATAAAAATGGAGTAAATGATTTTTATTAATCAATTGTGTTTTCTCTTGATGGAGTATGCTTAGTAAATTGCTTTTGATACTTCATGCTCGCGATTAACAGTGGATGTTTTCAAAATCTAATTTAGGCAATGATTAGAATCACAATTTCCTTTGATTGGAGTTATATTGTCTAGAATTGCATGATAAGAATTGTTATTGAATCACATAAATTTTGGTGAATGGTGGAATCCTGATCCCCGGTAAAAATTCTCTCCCATATTTTGTTAATATTGTGCATATAAAATTATTTATTTATTTTTATTAAGTCTAAAAAAAATTATCCTTCACAAATCCGAGAGTTTGAACCTTCACTACTACAACCACGAAAAATCTCTAATTTTTGGCGCCGCCGACGCGGAATTGTGTTTAGGTAGAATTTTTTTTTTAGATTTATTTTTCTTTGTTCTTTTTTACGTTCTTTGGGTATTTGTCTATGTGATACAGGTTTTGAGGCTTGGATCGAAAAGAAAAAGAAGAAGAAGAAGTTGTCAAAGATTTTTGGCGATTTCATAAAGACTAGGAGCAAAGCTTAAAGCAAAAAGAACGGAAAGAAGACGAAGGACTTTTTTTTATTATTATTTTTTAGATATTTTTTTATTAATTTTTTTTTAGAAACTGTAATTAAAGTTTTATTTTTGTAATCTTTTATTTTTGGACATTATTTTTTTTCCGGACATTGAACATTATTTTTAAAACCCTACGGAAGGGTTATAAATTAAAAAAAAATTAAATACAAACTGTTTGCAGGGAAGGACGACGATTACTATATCGTCTCGGCCCCTCGGGTTCGCACACTGACACCGGAGTCAGTGGCCCGAGTCGACTACAGCGGTTCTTCGCCCGTCTGGTACGGGAGGTAAACTTTAAACACCCGCGAATCTCTGCAAGCGGGTTTACTGTTTGCCTTAAGGTGAATATATGCTGAGGACTTGAATACGGCTGTTTTAAATTCCTAGTAAAGGGCAAGGCCTGGCCAATACAAGATAAGGGTTCGGATTTCATCACCGTTCTCTTCTTGCCCGCCTTAGGAAAACGAAACCAAACGCGATCCTAAGCCTAAAATTTTGACTAGAACGAGACCTATAGGGTAACGAGCTTAATAGGAAACTCGTTCGAAAAATATTGGTTGCTCTTTAAGCACACTTCAAAGTTCATGATGGTTTTGTGAGTTGAATGCGTGACTGCGCCGCCTTCTAATGCGGTGAGGCCTTGGGTATCAAAGCTCTACTAAGCTTCCCTCGTCTCTATTCAACTTACTTTGACTCGGATTGATTCCAGAGGGGTTTGCTCAAATTGCAACGAATTCCCTTTCGAAAGATAGAAGCTGGTCTAGAAACAATCTAAGTGGAGCCATCATGCTTTTTGTTTGCTAGAATTTATAGGTTTGATTTGGTCGAGTCAGCCTTGTTTGTGATTGTGTAGAATTCCTCTGTAGTTTGTGTTTCCTCGGTGATGAATCCTTTTCAGGAGACGCCACCTGAGATGACGTTACGAGAATATATGTCTAGAAATTCTCGTTATCAAGAGACGTCTTCGGAAATGACTCTTGGTGAATATATGCGTGGGCAGCGATATATGGATACTCCAACTTTTATTGAGGAATCACCTCTAACGATCTATGAGAAATATTATAAACATAGACCATGTAGTTGGGAACAAAGCTTGAGAATTCGTGAATATCAAAAATTATATTGTGATGATGATGAGGAGGAGGATGGTGATGATTATAATGATATTTCTAGTTCAAATCCAAATAATTTTAATAATTATTTACCTATTCAAAAGGACGAGGATTTGACTAGAAATACCCCCGTTTTAGACGATGATTACGAAACCGATGATGGTTTAGAGGAACCAGTTTATCTTGAGAGTACTGTTTTCGAGTCAAACGATTTAGAAACAATAGTCTTAGATGAACTCGTAGAGATTAGCGGGGATGAACCTGACTTAGAAAAATCAATCGCCCACTTTCAGGAATCTGATGACCTAGAAATTAGGGAGATTATGACCAGTCTACCTAGAGACGCCGAAAACTCTAAGTTTGGGGGTGATTATCATTCTCCATGTTCTTTAACTCTTACAAAAATCCCTCACGTGGGACTTGACATCAATGCCTCAACCATCTTACAAGACTATCTTCGTACTCGTTTTCCCGAACTTAATATATTCAACACGAGTCTCAACTGTTAGAAACCCATCCTCTGGTTGATGAGGTTAGCCCAGGCAATAATACCAAGATTGACTTTGTTTTCCCACCAAAAACTTTTCTACCAATTGTGGGAACATATAAATTTCAGATGTGTCAATTATTAAGTTTTGAGACTAAACCTAATTACTTTAGGAGATTAGGGTCGACACATCTGTTTAAGGAAGACCACCACTCTCTTTGTGGTCAGCTGTGTAAGTCAAATCTGATTGACTTTAAGGATCCCCAGTTATTCAGGTTGTTATTATTTTTAATTGAGTTTTTCCAGACTTTTAAACCTGAACTGTTGGATCTTAGCTATGAGGAAGTGCATCCAATGAAAATATTCTATCAAGATCCTTTCATAGAACCTGAACCTGAACCACAATGGGACATAGGTATCTTAATCAGGAAACTAGATAAGGGTATGCAGTACATGTTCATTTTCTTGGCTTGTTGCAGATTCCTTTTACTTGTGATAGCTCTATTTGGTTTCGATAACCCACAATTATTTCGGCTATTGCTATATGATTCGAGGTGATTAAACCTTTCTTAGTCTGGCTGAAGACTATAAACTTAGCACTTCTTGGGAGGTAACCCAATCATGCAACCCGGTAATATCCTTCCTTCACTCTTTTGCTTCAAATAGTAACTGTCTCTCCTTGTTCATGCTTTTAATTTCATCTTTAGAACATTGAGGACAATGTTAATTTTAAGTTTGGGGGTATGGGAGAAACTTTTTAGTTGCAATAAATAAACTCCAGAGCCTAGAAATTTACGCCTATTAAGGATAGCACTAACCAATCTAAGTGGATGGAAACATTTTTGTTTTAGGAGTTGAGGAACCAATCTGACTAGATGGAAACATCTATAGAGTCTATTCATAAAAGCACAGAGCTCAGGTGTTAGAATTAACATGATAGTTTCGCCATATCTCGTCGAGTCCTTTTCACTTTCTATTTTTAGTTTTCTTTTATTTCAAGTGATTTGGTGGGGCACACGATTCAAGTTGTTACCTTTGCTAGGGTGAATAGAGTGACTGAGTTACCTTTTCAAAAAAAAAAAAAAAATTAGACCAGACCAGTAGACCAATCGGAATAAATACTAACACTTGGATAGCAATATGTGTGTGTTCTCCCTGTCTCCGTCGCCTAAACAAGCGTGGAATGCAGGATCCACGGGAATCACCATGTAATCTGCTGACAAGAAACATGCGCTTCGGTCCACAAGGTCCAATCATGTTGTTAGTTCTTAAATAAATGTGTGTTTAATAAAGTCGACCACTGGTACCCTTGTATATGCCAGTTGTGTTGACCTAGAGTTAGGATTATTAACCACTGGTTCCCTTGTATATGCCAGTGTGTTAATATTAGTCAGACCGGTATCTCAGTCATTTAGGTTAGGTTCATCTTGGCAGAGGCCTTCAGACAGATATGGGAAACACCGTTCGCTTTTCAACCATCTACATTTTTCTTTTTCCATCTTCTTAATCTTTTCATGTGATTAGTGACTCCGAGTATGATGTCCATCGTGAAACTATCTTAGTAGAGCTCTGTCACTTATATGAATTTTAGTATGCTTGAGTGCAAACTCGTGTACAACAATTGGAATTTCGCATCAGGGTTCTTCCTCTTAGAGTCAATAATTGTATGCCAACCAAGGAGGTTCTTTAGTGCTTTCCAAGGTTTTGCGTAGATAGCTAGGGTATGGAGTAAAGGTTTTGTGGGTACACCTCTGGTAAACCCTCCGGAGACAACACTCCGCCACTAGGGCCACCTAGGGGTTCAAATGATTTTCCTTTCTAGAATAAATTTGCTCGAGGACTAGCAAATAATAAGTTTGGGGGTGTTGATAGACGCATTTATGTGTCTAATATGTCTCTATTGTATGTATTGTTAGTGCTCAATTTTGTATTTATTGTGTTCTTTTATGTCTTTGTAGGAATTTTTGAGAAATAAGCCCTTGCGGCGAAATGGGCTCAAAAAGCAGTGTTTTCACCCCGGAGAAATGTATCGTAGGCACCCCAGAAATGCACCGGAAGCATCCAGAAATGTCCCGGAGGAACCCATAAAAATTACTATTTCCACCCAAAAATTACTATTTCCTCCAAATTCCTATTCGCACCCAAGCGCTGGTTAAGGGGCATCCATCTTCTCTTTAAATTCAAAAACATTTTTTTGGCGGGAAAAATATATTCAAAACTGGCAGATTTGTGATCGAGAAAATGAAGGTGTTTTAGTGCGATTCAATCGCTGAAATTTGGTGGGAAGTTGTGATATGGGATAGGGAACACATTGTGGGCATCGGATTCGATCGGAATTGGCTGGAAATCCTGGTTTGAGTCACGAGCTCAAAACAGAGCAACGTGTCCTGTAACACGAGTTTGATTGTGTGTTTGCCATGCATGGAGTGTTTTGGAGGAGTTCGATGACTTCGGAGGCGTGGGGAAGGTTAACTAGAGCGTGCAAGATCAAATTTTACGTGTGTAGAAGCCAAAAATGGAAATTATTGTTAAATATGGGCAGCGAGCAATGACGGGATTAATGGGAGATTATACGGTGTTATGGTCGGATATTTTTGTTCTAAAACACTATAAATACAAGGCTAAAGAGTTTAGAAGAGTTGGTGAGTCTTTGGGAGAGTTTAGGAGCCGAGAAGAATCGAAAGAAAGTCACGCAGGAGAAAAGCTTGCTGCTGGTGCAAGGAAGAACACGAAGAACATAATACCCTCAGGGACAGTCGTTGATTAGTGTCGCTTAATTGCGACAATACTCAATTCCTTTCCCCAACTTCGGAACAACAACACCTCTGTTTATCGTTCTTTTTGAACGCTCTATATGTGTCGCAAACACTGTTGTAAACCGTTTTTCTCCATTTTCTCTTGATTGTAAACAACTTTTGAGTATCAATGAATCAATTTGAGAGGTTTTTCATCATGAGTAGCTAAACCCAATCCCAGGGGTGACGGAGGAAGCCATTCTTCCAAAAGTTATGTGGTAAAATTTATTTAAATTTATTTATGCAACTCTTTTATGATTAATTGCACCGAATAAAAATGGAGTAAATGATTTTTATTAATCAATTGTGTTTTCTCTTGATGGAGTATTCTTAGTAAATTGCTTTTGATACTTCATGCTCGCGATTAACAGTGGATGTTTTCAAAATCTAATTTAGGCTGTGATTAGAATCACAATTTCCTTTGATTGGAGTTATATTGTCTAGAATTGCATGTTAAGAATTGTTATTGAATCACATAAATTTTGGTGAATGGTGGAATCCTGATCCCCGGTAAAAATTCTCTCCCATATTTTGTTAATATTGTGCATATAAAATTATTTATTTATTTTTATTAAGTCTAAAACAAAATTATCCTTCACAAATCCGAGAGTTTGAACCTTCACTACTACAACCACGAAAAATCTCTAATCAATTACTCTCATGATAGATCGGTGTGGATTTGTTTTTTCTGATCTTGAAACAGTTAAAGACAAGGTCGATGTTTTTCCCTCGGAGTTGGGCCCCATTATCAGATACAATGGCGGCTGGGATTCCGAAACAACATATGATATGCTCGAAGAGGAACTTAAAGACATCGTGGTCTCTGACATGTCTTAGAGCTGAGGCTTCCACCCATTTGGTGAAGTAGTCTGTGGCCACAATTAAATATTTCCTTTGTCCCGTACCGGCTCTGAGTGGTCCGACAATATCAACCCCCCATTTGGAGAATGGCCAAGGGTTTAGGATGGACTTTAAGTCCATTGAGGGTGCATGCCTCCTTTTGCCAAATTTTTGGCAATCGATGCAAGTTTTTGCCATTTTTTTTGAGTCCTCGTTCATGCGAGGCCAAAAATATCTCTGAAGTCTCGCTTTGTGAGTGAGGGGTCGTCCTACACTATGGTTTCATGCGTAACCATAATGTATTTCCTTTAATATGCATTGCCCTTCTGCAAACGAGAGGCATCTAAGGAGAGGTCCAAGGTAGGACTGTTTGTATAACACACCATCCCGGAATTGGTAGTTTCCAGACCTTGATATTATCTTGTGTGAAATTAGTTGGTCGCTTGGGAGGTATCCATTAGCTAGATACTTGATGATTGGTGTCCTCCAGTTATCCTCTAGTAAACTTTCTTCTTGGGCCACTGAATCTATAGCGAGGATGTCCATATTTCCTTCAAAGGGAATGGAAGGGAGTAAGACTCTTTCAACTCTGACATTGGTAGCCTCAGGGTTTACTGTCATAGAAGCTATGAATGCTAAAGCGTCAGCATATCTGTTGTTGATTCGACTTAAGTGGCAGAACGTGATGTTTGGTATCTGTTCGATGTAATGTTTGGCGAGTTGGCGGTATCGCTGCAAACATGGGTCCGAGGATTAGTACATTCCGTCTATCTATCTGATAGTGAGTTGGGAATCACTTGTCAGACGTACGTTATGGATGCCCAAAGTGATGATTACTCGGAGGGCATGTATTACTGCCTCGTACTCAACGATATTGTTGGTGGCGAGGAATTCGAGCCTTAAACTATAGGCGATTCTTCGACGAGTTGGGGTTGTAAAAACCATTCCGATTCCTGATCCTTCCGAGTTACACGACCCATCGACGAAGACTTCCCATCGGCTGGGGTCCTCGGAGCAAAGTAGTTCGGGAGGGTCATCTAGTTCATCTTCCATTCCTGGGATTTCCTCGATTTTGTTAGCATCGTCGATCTGGAAGTCGGCCAGGAAGTCTGCGACCACTTGGGTCTTGATTGCCGTTTGGGCTTGGTATTTGATACCAAATTGTTTGATTTGGGCTCCCCATTTGGAAATTCTTCATGATCTGTCAGCATGATCGAGCACAGACTCTATGGGGCCTTTGTGATGACTATCACAGTGTGCACATGGAAATAAGTACGCAACTTTTCTGTTGCGTAGACCAAAGATAGTACGATCTTCTCGATCTTTGAATAGTTTTTCTCAGCTGACGTCAGAGTTTTGTTGATGAAATAAATTGGCTGTTCTACTTATGTATCTATGCGAGTGAGTACTGTACTGATCGAAGTATTGGTCGTCGATAGATAGATGTAGAGATTTTCAACAGGGTTGGGTTTTTGGAGAATTGGCAAAGTTGCCAAATGTTCCTTGATTTTTTGGAAAGCTTCCTCACAGGCACTTTTCCATGAAAATTTTTCACCCTTTTTAAAGGTATTGAAGAAGTCTCTGCATTTGTCCGAGGATCGGGCGATAAATCTACCGAAGGCCGCCAGTCTGCCATTTAGTCCTTGCACGTCTTTGATCGTTGCTGGGGAGGGAATTTCTACTATAGCTCGTACCTTCTCGGGGTCGACCTCAATTCCTCGTTTGCTGACTAGATAGCCCAAGAATTTACCTGAGGTCACTCCGAAGGCACACTTTGCTGGATTGATCTTCATGTTAAATTTTCTCATTTGTGCGAAGATTTCTTTAAGATCGTGTGCATGATATTGTGGGAGCTTGCTCTTAATAAGCATATCATCTACATATACCTCTAGGGTTTTATGTATCCAACCATCAAACATCTTTTCCACCATTCTTTGGTATGTGTCCCCTGTGTTTTTTTTATCCTGAATGGCATTTTGGTGTAGCAGTATAGGACACGGGGAGTGAAGAAAGCGGTATGCTCTTGATCTTCCTCGGCGAGGGGGATATGGTTATAGCCAGAGTATCCATCCATGAGAGATAAAAATCCATATCCTGAGGTTGCCTCCACGAGTTGGTCGATGTTAGGGACTGGGAAGCTGTCTTTGGGACAAGCTTTGTTAATATCGCTAAAGTCAATACATATCCTTACTCCTCCGTTCTTCTTTGGTACGATATCCATGTTGGATACTGTACTTCTCGTATCACCCCTTATGCTTCCATTTTCTTTAATTCCTTTTGGATGGCTTCATGATATTCCGGTGCCACCTTCCTCATTTTTTGGCGCATGGGCTTATGCTTGGGATCAATTTTTAGGTGATGACTGCATACTTCGGGGTCTATTCCTGGCATATCTTCCATGCGCCATGCAAAGACATCGGAATATTCCCTTAGAACTTGTATTAGTTTCTCTTCTTCTTCCTCGTCGAGGAGTGTTCCTATTTTTATCATACCCGGATTTTCGGGTGTTCTGATGTTGACCTCTTTGGTTGGCTCTGCGGCCGAGAAATTTGATTTGAGCTCCCCTACATCGGAGAGGTTCTGGACGGGTCCCATGGGTGAGTCTGATGTGAGTTCTTTGTCTGTCACGAATTCGTTGCCTAACCGTCTTACCTCGTTGGTTCTAGCTATGTAGGCATCGATTTCGGCTTGGTGTTTGGCATTCTTAGCTCGCCTCTTTTTTGCTCCGGCAGAGTTTACTTTGTTCTCTCCGTATTGAACTTCTATCCCATAGCAGTACTTTGCTACTCCGGGATCTCCAGTGATTTCTTCCACCCCATCAGGCGTAGGGAATCTTAGCCTTTGATGGTAGGCCGAAGCTACTCCTTTGATCCCATGGACCCAGGATCGCCCCACGATGGCTGCGTAAGGTGATAATACATCTACCACGCAGAAGGTGGTTAGGGTCAGAATCTTTCCCACTCGAATTTCTAACGTTATCTCACCTTTCGGGTGAGTTGATGACCCGTTGAAGCCAAATATATTATAAGCAGTGGGTACGAGACATTCGTCTTTGAGACCTATTTGTTTGAATGTTTCATAGAACAAGATCTCTACTGAGCTGCCGCCATCAATCAAGATTTTGGGCATTTCCCATGGTAGTGCTCTATTTCTTGCTTCCCCTCCCTCGTGTTCGGGGAGTGCAATTGCCATCGTGACCACTAGAGGATCGTTGTGGTTGTGTCCTCCTTATGGTGCCTCCGAGGCTGAAAAGCTTATGGGGAGTTTCATCCACTACGCCATTGGGGGTTCTCTGGCTATACTGAAAACTTCATCACCTTTAAAGTTGCGCTTGTGGATACGCCCTGTAATGTTTCCCTCTCGTACGGGGGTGGTAATCGCCGAGTGTGATATGGTATTGCAACCTAGGTACTGTGTCTCGCGGGGGATTTCCACACGATGTATGGGTTCCCCGACGAGCGTGCCCTCGTTTGTCATATATCGCAACGCCTTTTTTAATCAGTTACACAAGTCTGCCGTGTGGCTATGGAACTGATGGTATTTACAGAAGTCAGTTCCTTTTTCGGTTCGTTCTGGTTGTTCACCAGATGACACAATTCTGGAACGAGTTGTCCTCATGCTCTCCAATTGTTTGGGGATTGTGACTGCGAGATTCTCGGTCTCGCAGTGAATTTGGACTTCGTCGATTTGGTCCTCTTCTCGCCTTCGTTTGGGATTAACGTCTGAGGACCTTTTGGATGGACTATCCTTGTGGGAAAGATCATCTTGGCTCCCCTTAGGAAACCGATCCGTTGTTTGTCATCTTGCAGTTGTCCAAAGGGACTTTCCTCTTCTGGGATTTCGTCGATAGTAGTGAGTGTCACCTTCTTCTCGGCTTTATTTTTTAGCCTCCTGCTACGCCTTTCGAGTTTCACCATTTTCTCACCCTGAGCTCCTTGGGCTTTCAAGATGGCTTCTATGGCAGCATTAGCATCGGCGAGATCTGAACGGTTGTCCTTCTTGACCTCAGTGTTTACTACTTGCCTTGGCAGGCAATTCAACCCTCCTGGTTGAGTAAGATGGATGTTATCATGCTTCTCGAAGGGGTTTCCTTCGCCTTCGGAGATAGAGTTGTCAGCTAGTCCTTCCCGATACTGGTCATCGGGTTGTCCCTCGTCTGGGACCAGAGCTTCTCCTGGCTCCATATCGTTGGGATCCACCATTTTCACCTTGGCTCACGCGAGAAGATTGTCGTGTAACCATTACCTTCCCTGCAACATATGCAATAATACTTAATTTGTCTTTTCTTCAGAAAAGTGGGACCCTAAGTTTGCAGGTCACGTGCAATTACTAAGCCATAGTTCAGACTGGACAGTTTAGTACAGGAAGACTTTGCAGTAAATTTTGGAGACATGTGAAAATGTCAAAACATTCCCTCTTTGCATGAGGTGTTGATGATGGAGAAAAAGGTGTTTTTCCAGTCCCCTTTTTTCGAGGTAATATCTCCTTCAATACACCATACCCTTATAGGGAAAGAATCTAATTATGACGATTGCGTGCGTTTTCCCATTCTAAGAAATATACCTCATCATCTTTTAACTTTTGATTTTAAACAAACTTTGAGTTTGATGAATAATTATATACTCATTAATTCCTCCCCTTGACTTAAACTTAGACTTTTAAGAAGGAGATCGGAGATTATGTTGAGTTTGATGATCAACATCATGAAAAATTCTTCTTTTCAACTCTCGTAAGGTGATTTCTTCCTTATGTAGCTTATTGACTAGCATCTCTTCCCATCTCTTTCATGGAGGAGATCGTTTGAGCACCGAAGCATTTGAAGCTCCATATTTGCTCCGATCTGCAACTCTCCTGAGCTACTTGAGGAAAGCTTAAAAATATTGAAAATAACAAGAAATCTTAAAGAAAAACGGCAGAAAATTGTAGATATGTTGATTTTGAGGTTCTACTAGACTTCTTAGATCGTGAAGATCATTTTTGAATCCGAGATTAACTCTCTCAATAGAAATCTACTTTGTAGTGTGAAAACACTTCTCTTACAGAGATTATGAAAAACAATATAGTTATGTTGTTAGGGAGGTAGATTAGATCTTCATACCTCCCTGTTTCTAGCGCCAAAATGTAGTTGCATCTTTTCTGACTACTACATGCAAGTGAAATTAAAGACTACAAACTACTTAAACATACAAGATTAAATATGAACAAGATGTAAAGAGCATGAAATGTAAATATTGACACAAGCATATAACGTGGTTCGACCTTGAAGACCTACGTCCACGGAGAAGAAGATGTTTTCTTATTGATTATAAGGTGTCACCCTTGAAAGTGTTACAAATATCTTCTAGATTCCTCACTTTCTCTTTATATAGATCTCTCTCTGGAATTCTATGTAGAAAGACCATCTAATGTTACATAAGTTGTCCATCTCCTTGTACATAGACTGGTATTTATAGTCTAAATAAACTCGTGATGGCTTGATCGTCCGAGTTGGGTGAGCTGTCTTCCATCGTGCTGGTTCCCTCGGGCTGGTTCTATACTATCCCTCGTGATGGCTTGCTTGGTTCTCCCTCCGAGTTATCTCTCTCTCCCCTGGATCGTGTTGGCCTTCTGTGGAGAACCTCGCGCTCTATTGTCTCGGGTCGTAGTATAGATCGTCAGAGTCTTCCGTCACGATGTGCAACTACCCCTGTCCTGTTCTTATCCTTCATTAAATGTGGTCTTGCTTTCTAGACTTGACCGTCTGAGCGGATTAAACCTTTACCTACATGCGTCATTCATGTGGCGCCTGTGCACTTGCCTCGACTGAGACATATCCTCCTTTTTAGAGAATGATTCAGTTCTGCCACACATAGAGAACCACCTTGTTAGAGTGGTGACCCCCCCCCCCCCCCCCCCCCCTTAAAGTTTCCCTTTTCTTCTTTTCTCTGTAAATTCTTTCCCTCTTGGTTGTTGCTTCCAGGTTCGATTTCTTCTCGTCCTGATTAAAGTTAGCAAACACTTTTCTTTTTTAATGCATCTCAAATTCCAAGAAAAAAGAAAAAAATAACAAAAGTTTTTAATTTTTTTCATAAAACAAAGTTTCTTTTATTGGGTTACCTTCTGAGTTGTGATTATCGATTATTGATTAACTGTTAAATTTCCATAGAAGTTTGTTTTCTGGGTTAATTGGTTTTTGGTACTTACATTTTGTCCAACATTAGTGTTTGGTTATTTTTAGTCCAACTTAGGGGTTGGTACTTGGAAATAACGTTGACCCGCGTTGACCAGGTTAAGTCATAATGTGTTTAAATTTTCTGATAATTAATACGTAATTACTAAAACATATTTATCTTTAAACAATGACTAACCTTGTCCTCAACTCATCAAACACATGGATGGTCCATATTACATCTCTGCGCATCTACGAGATTAACGGTTTGGATTTTAATACTTTGTTTCACTTATTCATATTCCCCGAAGAGAAACTGCATCTGCATCTTCTTTTTTTTAAATCCATACACACAGAAACCCCAAATTTTTTTTTTCTTCGAATCCCATAACGTCACCTTCCTGAAAATACTTTCCCGCTCTCTTTTTTTTCTTTCTCATCTGTGATTAAAGAACTAGAAATTTCAGATTGAAATTAATTGTCTACCCAATATTTTTCAGATTTAAATTCAATTTCATATTAATTCATCTGTGATTAAATCCCATATCAAAATTCATATTCTTCGAGTTTTTCCCAAATCCTAAATCACAACCCTTAAACCTATTAATTGTCTGCCATAAAGTGTTGATTTCATCTAGATTTTGAGATATGATTTTTGGTATTTTAAATGATTCGATGAAGTTCTGAAGAAATGCTTGATTTGGTCACTTATTCGCATCTGATTCGTGGGTCTGTAGGGTGTTCAATTTTTATTTGGGAGATAATTTTGAGGTTGGGAATGAAATCAGGATTATCTGGTTGAAGGTTTGGAGTGAAATATTGGGTTTTTTTTGTATTTCTAATGTGTTCATGATGTTACTAGTTGAAGGAGCTTCGAAAACTATGTGTGGTTTTATTTTCTGTGAGATAATCAAAACATAGTTGTGATTTAAAGATGGGTTTGTAATCGGGTTGTTCTTCTCTGAAGTTGTGTTTTTTCATAATTTTTGCAGAAGGTGTATGCAAACTGAGATTATTGCTAACGTTTGTCTTTGTTTTTCTGTTATCTTGATACATGATTTTTGTATAAGATGATTTGAATTTGTGGTATGAAAGTTAAGTTGAATGACAACAATTGAAATGGGAATGTAGAAGAAACTGTGATTTTTATTTTGGGGAAGAACATGAATTAGGTTTCTTCTTGTTAACGGCAATCTAACAACGCTAAGTATTTAGATTTTTGTTTATTTTTTTTGATAATTATTAAACAGAAGTCATGGTCAATTAGGGTCAACATCAATTCCAAGTACCAACCCCTAAGTTGGATAAAAGTTAGACCAAACAATAATTTTGGACAAAATGTAAGTCTCAAACACCAATTAACCCTTGTTTTTTCCGTTGTGCAACGTGTTTGAAAAGAAGTGAATCCACTGATCTACTTGTTTTTTGCCCTTTTGCAAGTAGGTATGGTCTGCAATTACCATCCTACATCCATTTGCAGCCTCCACCCTCTTTCTCCTCATTACCAACAATTCTTTGCACATATTTTTCCTGGTTGCAACAATTCTCAATCTCATGGCATCAGATAAGCTTTGCCATTCCAGTGGTTGTACCGACTCATAACATGCTACTCAAGTCTTGTGACACCCATATTGGTGTATATATGTTCTTATGAGTATTACTTGATGTACCCATCTGGAATCTGTAAACCTGTCTACTCTTGCCATGTCAAATAATTCTGCAAACAGGTTGTTGTCACTAATATCATGGTTATAGACTGAAAAACTTCTCGCTACATAATGGAAATCGCAATTGACTCTTTCCAAATGAGATCCTAAGGTACGATGCCTATTATTACCTTTTCTTCAAATGAGTTGAGTTCTTTTTCCACCTAGTCCGAGGGTCATAAAATGATTGCAGTGAAGAACTCAATACTAAATATGAATGGATGATGAACTGATGGATATCTTTCAGAAAGAGGTTATAGATGAAGGTAAATCCATTATCTCCTATATTTGTAGTATACGAAAAATAAAAACCAAGAGATGCATCGTTTGGACTTTGGAGAACTTGGAAACTGAAGCGCTTCGCTAAATTAGTATTTCTAAAGTACAAACTAATTGGTGTCAATTACGATTTCTTGGAGAAAGCACCATTTGGAATGAAGATGTATCTTTTGGGATGAGTTGGCAATGATGATTGATGACATGGAATAATAGGATGACATGGTTCAACCACAAAGCAGAACAATTATGGTGATGCCATGTGTCTCTTTTTGGGGTCCCTTATTATAAAGAAAGATATCACAGGTCGTACGTAAATCAATCAAAATAGATATATCCATCCTTGTTTATTGGATACAATTTGATTGATTCTTGGACATTGATTTTTGAGATTTTCCAAGAACTCGGAAACGTATTCAGGTTCACGGATTTGGTTTTGTAAACTTTCTGATTGTTAGTGTTAGAGCATGGCTCAGTTGAACTCACCAAGCGTTGGTATGTCAAGTTTGGTTGTCATATTTTAGTGAACCAAAATTCATGTTAAGAGTCGCTTGATTATGTACTAGAGTTAAACTTCGTATAGGTTAGCTTGAAAGTATTAGGATATGAGACATTACAAGTATTGCGAAAACTTGAAGATGTGAAGAAGCAAGGAGCTACAACGACAACAATCATCCTTCCACTTGAGGTTCGTGATATTTGACTGGAACTGTTTCATTCCCTAACGTATCTTTCAAGTCGTGCATATTGAAAAACATAACTGCGAAGCATATTTGAACTCTAGATAGACATAGTATTAAGGAATATAATACGAGGTTTATTGCTTAACCATTAAACTTTGTAGATAAGACATCGCCATAATCATTTGAATGCTATTGTGATTATGTATGGATATGAGGTGAAGATTTCATCATAGGGAACAATGTTTACATGTGTTCTAAGAAAGTAAGTTCATAAACTTGTTTGTGAACCGAAAAGGAAATTGCCAGGTGTTATTGGTTTTGTTGTTCATTGCATACCTTATGAACAACCAATATGTGTGATAGAGTATAACCTCTCACAACTTGTTGTGTTCTTGGTAGAACTGTTCACAAAGGCCTGACTTATGTATTGGTATAACTTTTATTAGTAAAACCAAGCTTAAGTAATCACCTGTGGTATGATCGGGTTTTTTATGTCTGACCTTGTAAGGTAAAGGGAACCGATCCTTGTAAGGGAAAGGGAACCGATCCTAGTAAGGGAACCGATCCTAGTAAGGGGTGCACTACATCAAAGGGAACCGATCCTTGTATGAGGTGCAACAAGGTTTATAGCAGAAAGGGGAACCGATCCTATGGACATGTGCAACACATATAAGTTATATACCAATATATATGAGGAACCGATCCTAGTACCTAGTCAACCGATCTTTTGGGAAGCTAGTGTGACTATGCACAGTACTCACATGGAGGTAGAACCGAAACTTTTTTTGGTAGAACCGTAAACCCATGATTGTGATTGAATGTTGGTTTTATCAATCACATAGTTCTTGAAAGTCAGATGAACCAATTCTAAAATTGTTTGGAAGTGTGGAAAATCGGTTTCAAGGTTGTAAGTGTGAAAGAGAACTTACAAAGTTAAGATGTCGACAAACTTTTAATACGTGCTATGAACGTTTATTTCTATAATTGTTCAAAGATATTCCTTAACGGCTAAGGGAAGAGAATCCCAGGATCAAAACATAAGTAAGTTAAGAATCTTTTAATTAAGGTTATTAATTTCATTTAGGTAAATTACAGAATTAGTAATGTGCATTTACTAATTATATTTTCCGAGAGGTTTCGGTCGTTATTTTTGGACAGAGCATTTCCAGGAATTATGGAAACCGAATTTGTGCTTTAATGAATATCTTGAGAATATTTTCGGTTTTGGAAATTCCTTGGTGTCCAAACTTCCTTGTCTACAAATACACGAAGTTTGACTTTCTAGCAAACTAATCCTTCGAAACAACAGACTTCCTCTTTTGTCTTTGTTACTAGTGTAGCCGCCTATCGGAGAGGAGAGTAATCTAATTAGGTGAAATCTTTTACGGACGCTCGTTTTAAAGTCTTCTTTGGGATTGAGAAGCTCTAGCACGACCCGTTGGTGGGAAACTAGATAGTTGCGGTTTATCTTTGTTTTTGATTGATTTGATTGACTAACGTTGATTGAAATCTGATTGCACCTAGTTTGTTTATTCTTGAGAATCTTCTCTTCTGATATAAGATTCACTCAAACTAGTTCAGAGTTTCGACAGGGATCTTTAGACTGTTGTTAGTTCTAAAGACGATCTTGTGATAATCCATTGTTAACAGACTCCAGTCTGTGCGTGATTGATCACAAGAGATTCAAGTGATTGTGTGCAGGTTTTATTGAAGATTTAAGAAGATTTAAAGACAAAGAACATATTGAAGATATTGAAGATCTGACTTGGGTTTTATAATCTTTGGTGTGCACAATACTTGTTTCGATAAAAGAGGATCCAATTAATAATCGGTGTATCCTTGTGGTAGATTGGAATGATTAATTGAGTAGATCGGCATAAACACAGTTCTTCGGATTAAAGGTGTTGTTGGCTTAATCTTAAACGATTAACTTTGGGTGATTGGACATAAGATAGATCTAAGGACCTGGCGAAGGAGTTTATGTTAAGATAAACGGAAGAGCCTTTGTCCGACTCATATCACTTGGTTGAATAGAGTTTATACCAAACAAATTTGTTGTTCCTTTACTGTTTGGAATATGAACCAAAGGAATTGTTCCAAGTACATGACTTATTCATAAGTTGGAGGCGTGGGAATACAGAAGGAACTAAGTGAACTATAAGGTTAGTTACTTGGTCTCAACTATACGAAGTTAGGTGTAATTTTGTGTAGCGGCTTAATCCTGAGAGTATTCAATTCTGGACTAGGTCCCGGGGTTTTTCTGCATTTGCGGTTTCCTCGTTAACAAAATCTTGCTGTGTCATTTACTTTTATTTTCCGAACTATAATTGTTTTATTATAATTAAAGTAAATCACAAAAACGTTAATTCCTATTTACTTGATAAGAAATCCTATTGTGTTTGGTTAAGACCGAACCGTTGTATAAAGTAAACATACTTCATTGTTGTATTGTCTCGATCTCGTATACATAGACGATCACACGAAGTGTGAAACAATTAGTTGTATTGTCTCGACTCAGTCTATAGACAATCACTTTCGGAGAAAGGACTTATAGGTAGGAAAATTTTTAGCTTGAGGTATATTTGGGTACCTTCGCCTTTTCAGTTAGACAAAGAGATATAAAATCTTTGTATAATTCCTTGATCGAGATTTATTAAGTTGAACTCTCGGATTGTATTCGAGTTTAGTCCATACAGGTTGCCTAAGAAAAATTTGGTGGTGTATATTGGTACCCACACGTTTTCAACTGGTATCAGAGAAGGAAAACACGCGAATGACCTAATAAGTCTGTGTTTGGAGTGATTGTATGGACATGAGTGAAATCTCAATAAATGTACCGCTAGCCTTTCATGGCACAAATTACTTATGGCGCTCCACAACCACCTTTTTAGCCTTATCTAACATCCCACGAAGCTCCACAATGCCATCCCGATGTACATTTACGTCCTCCTGAAGTTTTGCATTATCTTGCTCCAAGGAGTAAATCTTGCACCCACGCGCACTCACATCGAGTTTAAGACTGCTATGTTCTCTAGCATGCCTATGACTAGCATTATGTATCTGCTCCTCCAACCGTTTGACCATGGCTACCAATAGAGGGGCTAGTTCAGAAGTCTAAAACCTACTATGATGACACAAAAACTTAGATGGAGGAATAAATAAATACCTTCTAATTATTTATTATTCTGGCAAGCAGATAAGGCCTCCTTCTTAGCCACCGTCACGGCAAAACGAAGATTCTGCACCTCTTGCTCGAAAGCATTGGCTCGACGCCTAGCAACACGAGTCTCAGACAACATACCAGTCCTCAAAATTTTTCTCTAGTACATCGTACAACAACACCAGTCAGAACTGGGGCACTAAGAAACTTAAGACAAATACAGAAAAGGCGTTCAATACGTACCGCGTGCACGAGTTGCTGCTGAGCAGACTTAGGTCAAGAAGTTAAGATACGAGCCTGCTCGTCCTCACTCAGCCGAGCATACTGATCCGAGCACAACATCTTCATCGCCTCGGACCCTCCAAACACGGTGGAAGACGAACTAGACGGACCCACTGAAGCAGAAGGAAATCCACTAGCAAAATTACTTGGCACACCAGGAGTACTCACACTCGGAGTCATTGGGAGGACCCCACTAACAATTACATCACTACCAATCCGAGCATTCGTATCGAGAAGATCATCCTTGTCAGCGAAATCACTCACCTGGGGAAAACTCACCTCCGATCCGAATGCACCACCATCGAGATTACCAGGATCATCCAGCAAAGCTTGGTCAAGATCATCAAAGAATCCATCAGTAAGGTCCAACACTTCATTCTCGCCAAATAGCGCATCAACATCCACTTCCATGACAGACTCTGCCACACTGGTTGGAGAATTAGATGGTCCAGAACCATCAGCAATCCTTCTCCTCTACAAAAAACATAAAATCATCAGCTGCTAAGGCATAAAACAGGGGAAAGGTATATATATATACACGTTAAAATAATAAAACAGTATTTTCTACCTTGGCACCCTCAATAGCTCGAGCAGACTGAGAAGAACTCCTACGGGAAACGACTCATTTAAGCTCCCAAGGCTTGTAGGGGCGAAGATGGGCGTGCATCTCAGGAAGGCTGGGGAGAACATTTCCAAGTTCATACCAACCAAAATATAAGGTCCCACAATCCGAATAGGAGCAACAAGCCACTTGGGATCGTGAGTCTTACGAAGCGAACGCTGAGTAGAAACAGGAGGATCTAAATCGACCATAAGGGGAGGACCTCGGATAGCTCACCGAGACCTAGAAATCCCAACTCCAAAGCCGTCAAAGGTATCAGACTGTTGACACCAACCGTTCTCTACAAAAGTATCAGAGTTGTACAACTCCTTCTGAGAAGGAACGAACTGATTCAACTCATGCTCGATAACCTTACCTTGGCTTCGGCGAGCATACTCTCTGGGGATTCGGTAAAAATTACCATTGGGCTGATATATGGCTCGTTGAGGCTTAAGCTTGAACAATACCTCGTACTGGAAAGGAACTAGCGGACAATACAGAGGAATACGAAGGCCAGCATCGACTTGGCCAACTGCAACGATGATCTCGTTGGGACCACAAGGATTCTTCAAGAAAAGATCCTCCGAAAGAACACCAAACTGACCCTCAGGAGTAGCAAAGGAAATCTGAAACCTTTGAAGGAGATATCTAACCCTCACCGACTCCAGGAAAGCATCATCAGAAATGCCGGAGGAACGGTCGGAACTTGGAGTTCTCATCGGAGCCTTCCCAGTATTGCTGAAAAGCAAACAGAAGGGAGGAGTCAGAACAGATGCAAATAAAGAAGAGACAAATCAAGAAAGTTGGAAGAAAGCGAGTAATGACGGTTCTTAAAAACTCCCCAAGACGAAGAACAATGGAAGAAATAATCAAAGGAATCATGATGATCACAGAACCTAACAAAAACAAATCAATGACAAGAATCATTGATCCAGACAAATATAGCAGACATACTGTTCAAAGTAACGGTGTAAAATTACCGGAGAAAACAAAAGGAAAAATAAAGCCAGGGGACCAGACCGTCTTGAGGTGCGAGATGGAGAGTTTCTCCCAGACACTATGAACTTCTTTATAGGAGACAAGGAGTTAAAAAGGAACAGTAAGAAACAAAGGAGAGAAAGAATGAAAAAGTTCTGAACTCTGAAAAGAGATAATAAAAACGACATTCTCTCCTCCCAAAAGATTTTATAAGAAACCAAGAGATAACCAACCGGCGCCTCAAGTCCAACGCGTAAAAGCGCACTAAAAATGCATACATGGCGGATATCACGGACGTGGCGAAAAGGACGGGACGGTTACGAAGTTTTCTTCCCATCATGCCCTCAGCATGTTGCAAAGAAAAGGAGCAAAATGTGAGGGTAAAATACCCGATGGCCACGTCTCAACATCCTAAGGGGTGGATCCACAATAAGATGATGAGATAAAAGCATCGAATCATACTCTGAAAAGGTGAGTTCGTCTAAATCGAGATGCTTTCTATAACATCACATGAATGACACGTGTAAGGAGTAGTCTAATCTGCTCAGACGGTCAAGTCTAAAAAGGAGGACCACATTTAATGAAGGATAAGGGCAAGATCTACATCGTGACAGGAGACTCGGACGATCTGTATTGCAACCCAGAATTTATAGAGAACGAGGTTCTCCAAAGAAAGGTTACACGATCTGGAGGAGAGCGAGATAACTCGGAGGGAGAACCAAGCAAGCCATCACGAGGGATAGTATAGAACCAGTCTGAAGCAGCGAAGGCGATGTACGATAGCTCCACCAGCTCGGACGACCAAGCCTCCACGAGTCTAATTTCCCTATAAATACCAGTCCATGTAGAAGGAGATGGACAACTTATGTATTATTAGATGGTCTTTGTACAGAGAATTCCTGAGAGAGATCTAGACAGAGAGAGAGTAAGAAATCTAAGTGATATTTGTAGCTCTTTCAAAGGTAAGACCTTATAATCAATAAAGAAAACATCTTCTTCCTTGTGGATGTAGGTCTTCATGGCCGAACCACGTTATATGCTTGTGTAAACCTTTACTTTTCATGCTCTTTATATCTTATTCATCTTGAATCTTATATGTTTTAATAGTTTTTAGTCTTTAATCTTGCTTGGATGTAGTAATAGCTTGCAGAAATGATTTCTGAGAAAACGAGTAAATATTTCAGTTTTGGATGAAGAAGTTGATATGGACTACAAGTTATATAGATATGGTTGGACTTGCGTAACTACTAACCACTAAAGCAAAACCATGGGATATTGCAAGTAGTTTTCGATTGCTGGTTTTTTGTTATTTCTGTGTGGGAAATTAGAAATAGTTTTGTCTTTGTGCATCCCAAAATATCAGGCACTGACGAAATCTTTTCTTAATCTACAATTATTGAAGACGAAGCTTCCTTTAATTTTTAAGTTTCGGTGTACGTGCCTTCCCAATTAATGTGGCATGGTACTGAGATCCCATTTTATTTTGATAGACAGATTGATCCGATTGTTCATGAGCTGGTTTGGTGAAACTATTTTAGTACTAGTCGCAGCTTGCACGATAGAGGGCCGACATATGTGCAGTATAGTCTCCGGCAAGTATTGTGCATTACCTAAAGAAACTAGCAACACAACCATTTTTCATTACAACGTATGAGTTTGTTTGAATTTTTTAGATAGGGCGCAACGTATTCTGCAGTGAAATGACCAGGTTTAAGTCCAATTACATACACCTACAGTAAACTAGCTCACAAGTCATGACATAGTCATTTAATTTATACTGGTTAAGACCAGAAATCATTGCATTCCTTCTACCTCTTAAGTTTTAGTTTCAGGCATTTGATGAACATTCCAATTAAGGGCCAACTCAAATTTATCAAATTCACTGATTAATATGCTTGATAATAGAGGGGTGGTGGTTTTTGGGACCACCTTCCGCGATGGTGGTTGTAAATTTGGCCGTTGTTTTGATGCAGTAGGAATACCAAAATTTGGCCGTCATGCCATTTTCATGCCGTAAAGAGAGGTGTCTCTGCCCGGACACAAACCATAATTAGAATAAGATTTTTTTTTTTTTTTTGACATAAATAATTAGAATAAAAAGATTAGGAAATTTGTGATAAGAATTTCATTTATATACAACTACATGCACTAATTAACACATAACTCAGATAAGATCCATTTGATCTTCTGAGCTAGACTTTGGGGTTTAAGAATTTTAATTTGGTCCCCAACAACTCAAATACATAACTTTTCTAAGTGATTCTTCGGATTGCTTCATCTCATGATCTCTCTGCCGCTTCATCATCATAACCTTCTCTGGAATAACAGAAGAAGTTGCTTGAGATATAGATGATTTAACTCTGGTTTTAGTGTACTGATGGATGGATCTGAGAGCATAATTCCATCTGCACATTCCAGCTTGATCTTTCAGTGCTTCAACAACACCAACACTAACAGCAACCATCCAGGCTTTGCTTGTCGAACCCATATTCAAAGATTGATTCTAAGTAGTAGTAGTAGTACTCGTAGTAGTAGGCTAGTAGCTTATTGCAAGTGAAAGTTGATTAAAAGTGATTTCAGCTTTTGGATGAAGAACTAGATATGGAGTACAATTTTCTTATATAGATGACCCCCATGTAACCACTAAAGCAAACCAATGGGATACTGCTAGTGGTTTTCATTTTGCTGGTTTTCTTAAATTTCTGTGGGGGCAAGAAAAGAGGTAAGTTGTTTGTCTTTGGATTGGACGTGTGCATTGATCTGTCAGACACGATGGTGTCTATTCAGTACAGTGTTCATTTTTTTTTAAGTTTATCGCACAAAACCCAAAACCTAAGGCACGGACGAGGATCTTTTTAATCAACAGGGCGAAGCTTCTTCCATCAATCCTGGTGTCCCTGCGCTCCCAAGTCCCATCCAGTCTGGCATAGTATTACGATGGCATGTGAAAGAGGAATCTGTCTGTCTGCATATGGAGTCGGGTTTTTGGGTGAAACTATTTTGTACCATTTGGATGAAAATGATAATAATCTCATAGATACACAGAAGCTGTAGATGAATCGTTCTGGGTGAAACCTAAAAAGCTTATCAGTCTAAATTTAAGTTTCGCGCATGCACCAAAATTTGAAGGACATTGGTCGTCCATACAACTTTTCTTTCTCACGGTTTAAGATTGAAAGAAAATAACAACATACGGGCTGTCATAAAAGTCCCATACTCGGCTGTTTTTGTCATACTACTTGGTGTAAAATTCTTCTTATCTAAACACGATTGGTCTTAAATGTCAAAATGACCAACATCCTAAGGCCTTAATTAGCCATTTGGCGACCAGAAATAATTCCGGTAGGTAAAATCGGTGAGCCATCTGGTCAACAATCCGGTCAACTGTGAGGAAAGAACACTTTTATTCCCACACAGTTTCAAGCTAACATTTGGAGATGAGTTCCTCTTATAAACCAATACGAACCTTCCGGTATACTGCCGGATTTAGTACTTCACTCCTATCTTTAACTTTTACTGCACACCCAAAATATTAGGAACCAACGAAAGCTTTTCTTAATCTATAATTTGATCGGCATTTCATTCAACAATTAGTAAAGGCGAAGCTTCCTTTAAATTTAATTGTCGGTGTCTAGTACGTGCACTCCCAACTAATGTGGGATGGTACTGAGATCCCCTTTAATTTCATGCACAGGCTGAGTTGATTGTTCAGCTAGTAATTCGGTGAAACTATTTTAGTCTTAACTAGTTGTCGTTTGCTCGGTTGAGGGCTGACAGATGTGCAGTATAGTCTACGGCGGAATGCTGTGCATCAGGCGACCTAAAGAAATTGCAACACGCGGGACAAGAAGATGAGAAATCATTGCATTCCACCTTTATTTTCAGGCGTTTGACCGAGCATTCCAGTTAACGGCCAACTCAGAATTATCAATTTCACTAATTAACTCTTGATAATAGAGGGTGGCAGTGATTGTGATTTATGATCGTCAGATTGATTTGAGACTAAACTTCGGTGATGGTGATTGTAGATCGATGCACTAGGAGTACCAAAATTTTGCCGTAATGCCATTTTCATGCCGTAACAGAGGGTATTTTTGTTCTAAATGTATATTTTAACGAGAATTAGAAAAAGAAGTTTAGAAAATTTGTGACAAAAATTTCATATATATACAAATACAATCACCATTTAACTCAAATAAGATCCATTTGATCTTGGATAGAATTGGAATTTTAGGATTTTAAGATCCTTTTTAATTTGCACCCCAACAGCTCAAGTACATAACTTTTCTAAGTGATTCTTCAGACTGCTTAATTTCATGATCTCTTTGCTGCTTCATCATCATAATCTGATCTGGAATAACAGAAGAAGCCGGAATAGAGGAAGAGGAAGTAACTTGAGAAATAGATGATTTCACTCTATTCTTTGTATATTGATGAATGGATCTAAGAGCATAATTCCATCTACACATTCCAGCTTGATCTTTCAATGCTTCAACAACACCAACACTAACAGCAACCATCCACGCTTTGCTTGTCGAACTCATATTCAAAGATTAGTACGTAGTAGTAGTGATAGCTTATTGCAAGTGATTTATCAGGAAGTTGATTAATGATAGTTTGAGTTTTGGATGAAGAGCACACGCTTCTTATATAGATGGCCGCCCCTTAACACAGTATGAGTCTCGTTCATGAATCATCATTCAACCGGCCAAAGCAAACCCATGGGATACTGCTAGTAGTTTTGTGTAGCCGGTTGGCTGGTTTTGTTTTGTTTATTCTAGTGGGGGACCAAGATAAGATAAGAAGTTGTCGCTGTAGTACGTGTATACTGAACAATGTCTATCTGTTAGACACGTTGGTGTCTGTGCAGTATGCTGTCCTTTTTGCATAAACTTCAAAACCATGGCACGGAAGAGGATTTTTTTAATCAACAGCAATAGGCCAAACTTCCACCAATCCTGGTGTCATCGGCGCTCCCATCTAGAGTGGCATGGTACTAGGATGCCATGTGCAGGAAGAGTCTCTGTTTGAATGTTGAATCAGCTATTCTTTACCGCTTGATGATGAAAATCTCACAAGTACACTGAAGCTGTGGATGAAATGGTACTAAATTTTTTAAAGCACATCCAACCGCATAATCATCTGTTTTTGAACTTCCGGTTGTATATAATTTTTTAGTAAGCATAAATTCTATGTGGTCGTTAAAGTTGGAACATTATTTTGTTTTTTCGACGGAAAAGTTAGATATGTATTAATTAAGCAATGTAATACAAATGATCAATAATTTCACCTTTATCAAATACGTTAGACAAAATGTTGTCTTTTTGAACTCATTGGTGCAAGTGCGACGACATATATTTGAGTCTTCTAATGTTGCAACTGTAATAATAAAATACTCAAAGAAGATGTTAGAAATAAATTTCTGAAACGCTAAAATAAACACTCAGCAAACAGAGGACAGAGTCACGTGTTCAACACGTTGTCCTTAACACGATAGTTGACCGGTACATCTCAAGAATGAGTGATGCCTATACCCTGTGGTCAAGTCGTATCCAGGATAAAACTGCCCGTTGCAAATATTGTTAGCACTACAATACTTGCCCACGCATACGAACTCAACATCAATGACACAAAGAATAAAAACCACACAGAGGGAGAAAGACGAAAAGAAGAGGATAGTAGCTCTTCTGGACACACTTTGGAATGAAGAATTCTAGTCGCTTTTATAGGTAGAAATGAGAGAGGTGAAATCAATGCACGTTAATGTGATAAATTATGTTGCATGATGTCGACATAAATCAGTCATAAAATAGTCAAAAACGGTAAGAAATAATGTCGTCATTTATGCACATAAAAACGTTATGAAATATTTTGGTAAGAAAATAAATTCTCCCACGTCACACACCCCCCACATTCAAGACAAAATTTAAATTTGATTGTAAAATATTTAAGGAAATAATTTGAAATCATTTTGTCAAAGTGATAAGTCTTGGTTGATCCATGTCCACGGCGTAGGCACGAGCCCGAGCCCGAAGATTAAGTGAAAGCAAAAATATTTCGCCCCACTCGTTCCACCCACATTGTTTTACTAACTATCCATAAAGGAATAGCTATATAGTAGAACTCCTCTTTAGATATACCCAATGTGGGACTAAAGGTTCTATTTCGTTCACTCGTAAGAAAATGAGCAGGTGCTCTTAGAGACACAAAGGTCATAATTTCAATTCCCACCAAGACCATAAAACCAAAACAATAAACTCATTTTCTCCAACAATCCCCCACATGAATGAAATACCGATAAAAATCAGAAAACGGAAAGCGAGAAATACCACTTAGGCAAGAGGTGTCCATGAGGTCTTGAACTTTTGCTTAGTGAGAAATTTTCGGGACTACTTGATGGACAGTGAACGCGATGTCTTGAACTACCATCGTTTGGTGTAATCCGCGATAATAACCACGCGTGATATCTCTCTAGGTGCTGTCAAGTTCGTGCCGTTGTGTCCTTTTTGCCCTGGACAAATCCCGTTTCTCAGAATGCTCTAGAGAATCAGCTCTATTCTCATAGGAAGCGACCCACTTCCACATTCAGATAGGTGAGTTCCATCAAGAGTGTTTACTGCTACACCCCACTTCAATCTTAAATTGAAATTATAGAACTCACTAAGACTTAGTTTAAAGTCATCCTTCTCATGCAGTCATACTATCACGTCTACACCATAGGGAAGGGGCAGAGAATGAAATTCTATGATAGTGTTTACCTTGACCCACCACAAATTAGTTTCTCATTCAAAACCTTGATCTTGGGATCTCCAGTCAGCAAGGTTGAGTATCCTTCATGGCAAGTTTATTTAATGAGCCTAAGCCCCATCCCCTTAGATGCATTATTAACTATCTCCTTGGACAAATCTTTCGTCAAAGGGTCCGCGATATTCTCCTTGGACTTGACCCAATCAATGAAAATAACGCCTTTTGAGATTAGTTGTTTTAGGGTATCGTTTCTTCTCTTTATATGTATAGACTTCCCATTATAGTAGCTGTTTTTAGCTTTAGCTATGGCAGATTGATTATCACAATGTATAGATATAGCTGGCACAGGCCTATGCCAGAGAGGAATATCTTCTAAAAAGCATCTTAACCATACGGCTTCCTCTCCTGCTTTATCTAACGCAATAAACTCATATTCCATAGTGGATCGAGCTATGCAGGTCTGTTTGGAACTCTTCCAAGAAACAGCCCCACCTGCTAGAGTGAAAACATATCCACTCGTAGACTTGGACTCCTCTGAGTCTGATATCCAGTTTGCATCACAAAATCCCTCAAGGACGGCAGGATACCTTTCATAATTCAAACAAAAGGTCAAAGTGTATTTCAAATACCTCAACACTCTAAAAAGTGCATCCCAATGTTCCTGCCCTGGATTACAAGTATACCTACTTAACCTACTCACGACATAAGCAATGTCTGGCATATTACAGTTCATCAAATACATCAGACTTCCTATAACTCGAGAGTATTCAAGTTGTGATACTCCATTACCCTTATTCTTTTTGAGTTTAAAACAAGGATCATACGGAGTATAAGCAGGTTTACAATCAAAATGATTGAATTTTCTAAGCACAGATTCAACATAATGAGATTGACTAAGACTATATCCGTTATAATTTCTTCTAATTTTCATCCCTAAAATTACATCTGCGGGGCCTAAGTCTTTCATGTCAAAGTTCTCATTCAGCATGCTCTTAGTGGAATTAATTACATCCATGTTTGTACCAAGTATAAGCATATCATCAATATATAAGCATACAATCACACATGCTTCATTTTCCTAATCAGTTGTGATTCAATTAGATAGGTTATGCTTTGTTTAGATAATCTATGCTTAAGGGATACAATTGATGTTTGAGAATTTGGTTGATTATTAGTGAGTTAAGATATAAATGACTTAAAAGATAATTAGAGTTTTGGATTATTTACCATCATTAATTCATGTGTAATAGTGGAATCGGTGTCTTAGTTGTTTTCTCATACCTCTCGCCCACTTTGTTAATATTTTTATATATAATTTTATTAAATCTTTAAATTTAATCTTAACAAGTCCGAGAGTTTGAACCTCATTACTACAACATCATTCAAAAAATATTATAAAACACCCTCACACTTTGAATTATGCTAAAGAAGGTTGTCTACCTTTCCACAATTCATATGGAGTTTTATCCGATCCTTTAAAAGGTACTCTGTTCAGAATGTAGCAGGCTGAGAGGACAACCTCCCCTCACAAGTTCGAAGGTAATCCTGAACTAATTAACATGGCATTCATCATCTCCTTAAGGGTACGGTTCTTACGTTCAGCTACACCATTTGACTGAGGTGAATAAGGAGGGATAACCTCGTGTATTATGCCATGTTCTACACATAAATCTCTTATAGGAGTTATGTACTCACCACCACGGTCAGACCTAATGGTTTTAATGGTAGTATTCAATTGGTTTTCAACTTCTAATTTATACCTCTTAAAGGCTTCTAAGGCATCATCCTTACCTCTAAGAAAATAAACATGACAGTACCTAGTACAGTCGTCTATAAAGGTAACAAACCATTTCTTGCCACCTCTAGGTTGAACCAATTTCATGTCAACTAGGTCTGAGTGAATTAATTCTAAGGGTTTAGAATTTCTATGAACATCTTTGCTAAAAAGGTTTTTCTAGCATATTTTGATTCTATGCAAATTTCACATTTGTGTTCTTTTTCCAAACTCAATTTGGGTATGTAGCCTACATTAGCTAGTTTATGCATTGACTTGTAATTTAATCTAATTCTACCATGCAAAACATTCAAACACACACAAAAAATTAGAAATGTTCACTTCATCAATTTTCCTTTAAGCTTATATAAACCCTAAGTCATATAGCCGATGCCTGAAAAATCATTTCCCTTAGTTATAACAAGTTTTCCAAATTTAAATAAGATCTTTAATCTTTTACCATCTACAACAGAACAAGATACAAGATTCTTGCATCTGCCCGGAACATGAAAACTTTATTCAATGTGAGAATATTATAGATATGAGCTTCTGCTCGACCATTCCTTTTTATGCAACCTCTGTCGCATATGAGTTACTCATATAGAGTTTCTCGACATCCCCTATCCTCTAATAGGAGGTGAACATGTCTCTGTTTCAACAAACATGCTTAGTGGCTCCAAAGTCCACCCATCATATCTCAAATTGGTTATTAAAATAACTTCCGACATCATGCCACTGAACTCGTACTAGTTTGTTTTCAACTAAAATAGCATTAACTTTCTACTAATTAAGGTTTTCCGTTGTCTACAATTACTGCCGTTTGACCAGGAATTTTACAACCAAAACAATCACCCTTAATTAAAGTAATGCTAGATTTAGGTCTACGAAACATACCTTTCTTACAAGAGCTATGCATAGTGTTTCATTTGACGTTCTCACCTTTGCCATCTTTGGAAGATTTATTTTCAGCCACATGCGCCTATTAGCCATGTCCCTTGTAGATGGCACCTTTATTCACAAAACACAATTCCGAATCAGAAAGTATAATATGAATTTTGAAGATAACATCTGGATTTACAAACTTCGTTTGAAACACCATTTCAAAAAACTCATGGTTACCCCATAAAAACTAATATTGTCAACAACAAATTTCTGCTTGTCAGAATTTTTCAGGAACATTTCTCTGTTTTGTAAAATATCGAAAAAATACTTTACAACTCCAAAAATTTTGAAATTTTAAGTGGGTAACTATGAAGATGTCTACTACATTATGCCAAAAGGTTTTATCAAAACTCTTTCTAGGTTAAGAGATAAAATCGAAACTCTACAGCTGACCCAAAAATTCATTTTTTTGCTTTTTCACTCTACAAATAACATCCCTGATTGTTGGGTGCTATAATTAAAGACAAGGAACGATCAAATAAACAAAATTTATTGATACTTATCTCATTTATAATGGAAGTGATCGGATTGACAAACCGGATGAGCTCCCCAGAAAATTTTGCAGACCCATCAACATCGTTCTTAACCATTGTTACAGATAGAAACGACTATTGTGTTAAGATTGTTGCAACTGTAACAATAAAATACTCAAAGAAGGTGTTAGAAATAAATTTCTGAAACGCTTAAATAAACACTCAATGGAATCAGCAAACAGAGGACAGACTCACGTGTTCAACACGCTGTCCTTAACACGATAGTTGACCGGTACGCCTCAAGACTGAGTGATGCCTATACCATGTGGTCAAGTCGTATCCAGGATAACACTGCCCGTTGCAAATATTTTTAGCACTATAATACTTGTCCACTCATACGAACTCAACAGCAATGACACAAAGAATAAAAACCACACAGAGGGAGAAAGACGAAAAGAAGAGGATAGTAGCTCTTCTGGACACACTTTGGAATGAAGAATTCTAGTCCCTTTTATAGGTAGAAATGAGAGAGGTGAAATCAATGCACATTAATGTGAGAAATTATGTTGCATGATGTCGACATAAATCAGTCATACAATAGTCAAAAAACGGTAAGAAATAATGTCGTCATTTATGCACATAAAAACGTTATGAAATATTTTGGTAAGAAAATAAATTCTCCCATGTCACACGTCCCCCACATTCAAGACAAAATTTAAATTTGATTATAAAATATTTAAGGAAATAATTTGAAATCATTTTGTCAAAGTGATAAGTCTTGGTTGATCCATGTCCACGGCGTAAGCACGAGCCCGAGCCCGAAGATTAAGTGAAAGCAAAAATATTTCGCCCCACTCGTTCCACCCACATTGTTTTACTAACTATCCATAAAGGAATAGCTATATAGTGGAACTCCTCTTTAGATATACCCAATGTGAGACTAAAGATTCTATTTCGTTCACTCATAAGAAAATGAGCAAGTGCTCTTAGAGACACAAAGGTCATAATTTCAATTCCCACTAAGACCATAAAACCAAAACAATAAACTCATTTTCTCCAACATTGTCGAATTGGAGATTCTCTTACATTTAAGTTGATGTCCATTGATATTGCGAAAAGAAAAGTTCAGAAGAAAATTTACCCAAGAAAGACTTGATCTCGGAAGTTTGCAATTTTCATCCCACCGTATTGTGTTGATATCATCAGGGACACACGTATTTTCACACTCAAACGAAGGAAAAATCAACTACCATTACCAATGGAGTTTCTCCCACTGTTTTCTTTGTTGGCACTAGCTCCAAGTACTAAGTTTAGGATGAAACAATTTGAGTTGAAGCCAAAAAAGAAATTAAACAAAATTAAAATGGGAAAATTTTTTGTAACAAAAATTTCATTTAATAATATATATATACATACAAGCCCCAAGTAACTAAGGCGATTACACATTAACTTAGATAAGATCCAGCTGATCCAAGCTAGAATTGGGGCAACTATAGGATTTCATTTCAATTGGGTCCCCAACAGCTCAAATACATAACTTTTCTAATTGACTCTTCAGATTGCTTCATTTCATGATTTCTCTGCTGCTTCATCATCATAACTGAAGAAGCTGGAATTGAAGAAGAAGTTGCTTGAGAAATAGACGACTTGAATCTGTTCTTAGTGTATTGGTGGATGGTTCTTACAGCATGATTCCATCTGCACATTCCAGCTTGATCTTTCAAGGCTTCAACAACACCAACACTAACAGCAACCATCCACGCTTTCCTTGTTGAACTCATCGTATACATTGATTCTAACTGGTAGTATTAGTAGTAGTATTAATAGCTTGTAGAAGTGATTTGTAAGAAAGTGATGGTTTTTCCAAGTTAAATCCTTTTCTTGTATTCTTCGATTATTGAGGTGAAGCTTCCTTAAATTTGTTTAATAATGCCACTTTCTGGGATCCTCCCATCTAATGTGCCATAATACTGGGTGGATGGAATCTTAATTTAATTTCCGGGCAACACAAAGTATTGGTTCCTCATTAATTAATATTTAACTCTAATGGGGCACTCAAAAATTACAATCCTGCTAGTGCTAATGCTAATGGTACAGTTTGCTCGGGGTGTAATTTTTGAAAATGAATTTCCCGAACCCAAATTTCTAACCTTTTATTGGATTTCGGATAAAACCGCAGGTTGTCTAGCCAAATTTATCCGTAGGTTATGTACTGTTTCAGAGTGGTGACATGATCAGCCTCCAACCAACCTTCTTGAAAATCTTAAATCTGGCTATTGTTGTATCCTTAACTTCTGTTTAATGATAAAATCTTCCTTTGCCAATCCTTTTCTTTTTTTGTTTTGGTTCTGTATACTCCAAAATCTTCTCTGAAATACTTAACCTGAATACTCGATTAAAATAATTGTAAGAGTCCATTAATGTGAAGGAAAATAGACTTCCAAAAAATTTACCATATAAGTGATATCCTTTGTAGAAATTGTTGTAGTTTTGATGCACTAGTATTACCGAAATGTATCCAAGCCGTAATGCCATTTTAGTTTAAGGGATGTATGTTTTAAGTTTAAGAATCGCCAGAACCAAAGTAACAAGAAGAAAGCAGAACTAAAATAGGAAGTTGGAGAAAATATTTGTGTGACAAAACTCATGAGGTAAGATACACTTGATCTTTAGCTCAATTAGGTCCCCAGCAACTCAAATACATAACTTTTCTAAGTGATTCTTCGGATTGCCTCAATTCATGGTCTCTTTGCTTCTTTATCACCGTAATCTGCTCTGGAATAACGGATGAAGCTGGAATAGAAGAAGAAGAAGTTGCTTGAGAAATTGAAGATTTGACTCTCTTCTTAGTGTATTGATGAATAGATCGTAGAGCATAATTCCATCTACATATTCCAGCTTGATCTTTCAATGCTTCAACGACACCAACACTAACAGCAACCATCCAGGCTTTGCTTGTAGAACTCATATTCACTGATTAATTCTAAGTAGTAGGAGTTGTAGAACTCATATTCACCAACACTTGATCAGAAAGTTAATTTTCAGTCTTGGATGAAGAGCTAGATATGGAGTACAAGTTTCTTATATAGGTGGCCCCTAAAGACATCGAGTCCCGTTCATGAATTATGCAACCACTAAAGGCTAAAGCAAACCCACGGGATACTGCCAGTAGTTTTATTTGCTGGTTGGCTGGTTTTGTTTATTTCTATGGCTAGACAATTCAATTAAAAGAGTTGTCTTCGTATGTGGACACTGAAGCGTTAAACACGTAGGTGTCGACTCAGTATACTGTTCATTTCTTTAAGCTTGTTGCACAACAAACCAAAACCATGGCCAGGCTGGAGTCTATTATATATACTATTGATTTCTTTTTTTTATTATCGAAAATAAATTCATTACTAAAGAAAAGATTACGTAGTTTTGCTTTCTTCTGCGAGGATAGCTTTAATACAAACCGGAGGATTATTATCCTCCCAAACAGAGCACAACTTGTTATCTTTTGCAAGTCTGCCAAGTCTTGTTCTAGTCTGTAATAACCTTGCATACATTTCCACAAGACCATATTCACTTTATAAGGAAGCTTCAAATGCCAAATCTTTAGCCAAAGTTTTTGTTCTGCTGCACTTGGTATGTGTTGAAAAGAAGGTTGAGTTAGAAACTTGTAGGTGGATTGCACATTAAATTTATCATTTTTGGTGAGGATCCAGTGCAGTTTATCAGAACCTGTGGTCGAGAGCCATATTTCACTGATCATGTCCTTTTCTTGTTGATTAAACACATTTTGCATACTGTTGAAATTCCACTGCTTCAGATTACCATTCTTGGAAATAAGAGTACTAACTTTATCATCATTGTTTCTTTGAGCTTCATAGTTTGAGAAAGATTGTGGTGGCAAACCTCTAATCCAATAATGCTTCCATATATGTACTTTTGAACCATCGCCAATACTACATATATAATGTTGCTTAACTATTTGAAGACCTCTACAAATGCTTCTCCAAATCCAAGTTCCATTCAATTTACCTTATCACATAACGAATCTTTTCCATAGAAGTAATTAGACGATAGAATCTTCACCCATAGACCTTCTTTTTCAGTCATCATTCTCCAAGCTAATTTAGCCAGAAGTGCATCATTGAACTTTGTTGAATTTTTAAAACCCAAACCCCCATATCTTTTTAGCTTAGCCATTCCCACCCAAGCTTTCAGAATTAAACCTTTCTCTTTGCCCCATCAATACCTCATTTGAGTTATTTCTATCTCATTTATGATCTTGTTAGGCATCTTAAAACATCCAATTTCATAATATGCCATAGTACCCAAAACAGCTTGTATCTGAGTAGCTTTGCCTGCTTGATTTACTAATTTTCTTTGCCAAGGAACCAGCCTTTTTTGAATTTTCTGAACAATAGGCTTGAAACTTCAATACTTGATTCTACCCAAAAACAAAGGAAGACCCAATACTTTTCATTCAAACCAACTTTCTTCATATGCGGAATATTTAAGTAGCTGTCACAATCATGGCTTGACATAAATTTACTGAAAAATATACTTGAGTTTCCAAAATTTATCACCTGCCCCGAAGCTTTACTAAAATCATTAATTATTTGAAGAAGGTTGCTCACTTGACGGTGATTTGTTTTGCAGAACATTAAGCAATCATCTGCGAATAATAAATGATTAATAGAAGGAGCATACATACTGACTTTTATCCCTTTTATAAGACGAATAATTTCACCTTTACTCAACATTCTTGAGAAATCCTCCATACAAAAAATGAATAAATACGGAGATATAGGATCTCATTGTCGTAATCCTCTAGTGGGATGAAAAGAAGAACAAGGAGATCCATTAAGAAGTAGTTCTGACACACTGATCAACCAGCTTGCACCATTTATCAGAATAACCTAAACAATGTAGAATGTTACTCCATTGAATTCTGTGGAAAGCTTTAGACATATCAAGCTTTATTCCTATTTCACCATCCTGATCTCTATATTTCTTCATTTGATGTACAATTTCATGCACAATGATTGTATTATCACTGATGTTTCTATTTGGTACATATGCTGCTTGGAACGGTGAAATTATTTTTTTGTAGAAGTGGTTTTAACCTATTCGCCATTATTTTTGATATTACTTTATACGTTATGTTGCATAAACTAATTAGCCTAAAATCAGAAGGATGTTGAGGGCATTTCGACTTAGGTATAAGAGTTTGAAAAGTGAAATTTAATTCCTTCAACAGTAAACCACTTCTAAAAAAGTTCTGAACCATTAAAATAAGATCCTTACCAATAATATCCCAGCATTTTTGGAAGAATCCATCTTGAAAACCATCTGGTCCTGGCGCAACCCACAATTTGCTTTGAAAAATGACATCTTTAATTTCTTCCTCCTCTGGAATATTAGTTAAGTAAAAGTTGTCTTCGTCAGATATGCAGGGAGTGATCAGCTGAAGTAGCTCGTTGTTCCTCTGAGGTTTACTAGTAGTACTTATTTTCTTGAAATGTTGTATGAAAATTCCATTGCTTCCCTATCAGAATTCCACAAACCAAAACCATCTTTAATGGAATTAATCTGATTTCTCCTTCTTTTGTAATTGGCTCTTCCATGGAAATATTTAGAATTTCTATCGTCTTTCTTGAGAAGATTATCCCTTGAGTTGTGATATTTCATCTCTGCATCCACTCCATACCAGTAATTGAGTTGTTGTTGAAGGACTTGTATCTGATCAGTATGAAGCTTCTGAGTACTCTATTGACAGACTTTGATTTTTTCTTGAATTTCTCTTATATGCAGATTTACATCACCATAGACGTTATAATTCCATTTCCTAATTTCTTGTTTTGTGTTTTTCAGTTTTGATACCATACTGAATGCTGCTGAACCAGAAATATCTGGAGATCAGGCTTTAACAATAACTTCCTTACAAGAGTCTTCCCTCAACCAATTTTCATATAGTCTGAATGGCCTTTTGAATGAGTTGTCTGGTGGCATAGTATTTAATAATATAGGACCATGAGAAGGACCATAAGTAATAAGATTATTCAGCATAGCTTTGTGAAAAATTTGACGCCATTTTGTATTCTCCAAAGCTCTGTCTATTCTTGCTTGAAAAAACTGACAATCTTGTCGATGATTAGTCCATGTATATGGAAATCCAGAAAACATGACATCTTGTAGATCACAATTCTGTATAATATCTCTATTCATTTTGGTAGCATAAGAAGTATTCGGGCAAAAAGAATCTTCATCTTCTGGGAACAAAGTAACATTCATATCTCCAATTAAGACCCAAGGAAGTATATTATTCTGACTGAACTCAACTATATTTCTCCAAAGATCCTTCTTTTTATGATAATGTGGACTTCCATAAATACAAGTTAAAATCCACACCACATTATTAGGGACAACAGTTAATTTGATATGTAAGAGTTGGTCACTATGAAATAACATCTCAAACCCAAAACCATCTTTCCATAATATAGCTAAACCCCCAGATAGACCACAAGAAGAGAAAGCTCAATAGTTGGGAAAATTAAAATGTCTTATAAAAGAGTTTGTCTTTTGAAAATGTGTTTTAGTTTCACAAATAAAAAAAATATCAGGATCATGACTATGTATGCAATTTTTATATGATCTCTATTTTCTTTTTTACAAATTCCCTGGCAGTTCCAAGCTAGGACTTTCATGATGAACAATTTATACTTATAACAAAATAGGAAACTAGATTTAATATAGAAAGCAAAAAACTGAAGTAAAGCACTAAGAAAATGTCTATCAAACAAGTATGCGTCAATATAAATTTTATCTGAACAAGTATACAAAGATAAATAAGAGTTTAAAGTGTTTACATGGTCTTCTTGGCCTTGCTAGTGCATAGTGTAAGTAGTAATTGCATTGACATGATGATCCCATCCCCCTCCAGCTTGAATCATTGGCTGATAAACACTTCCTTCGTCTTGGCTTTCCATATCCATTGCATCTTCATTCTAAAATTGAAGAGTTCTATTGGAAGTATCTCTTAGTCGCTTGAATCTCCTTGTTCCGGATCCTGAAGCAGCAGAACTGGATTGACTAGCTACCTCTTCAGTGAAAGTAGAGATATGATGTCCATCTTCAGGTCTCTCAATAACTTTTTTATTAGCCAGAGCAGCCTTCTTCTTTGAAACCTTCCTTGCTATCGCAACTGGAGAACCATCTCCATATTTTGGGTTCATATCCATCACATCTTGAAGAGAAAGGTTTGTTTTACCAAACTTAAACAACGCCTTATTTGCTAGATCTCTGATAAAATTAGTCTTCTTCTCACATTCATCTTCATCATGATCTATAATAAAACAAGTCGGACATAAATTTCCTGTATGCTTCTGATAATAGAAAGGGACACATTGAAGATAAATAAGCTTTTAAGTAAGTTCCCTTCCCTCGCAGAATCGTTCTTTGTCTTTGCTTTTACTTCTGTTGTTTTCTTATTTTGTATTTCGTCAAGCTCGTTGTATGCAACGTCAAATGGATTCTTCCGAAGCATATGCCTCGCTAGAATATATTCGTGTTGAGAAACTGAACCTCGTGACCCAAAATGACCGCTATGTGTCCGAGAATCTGATTTTGAATGAGAAGGTCGAGACTCTTTTTTCACAAGTGGACCGCCTGTCTATTGATTGTTCTCGTAACGAGGAATTAAATTATCATCTTCACGACGAGAATGAGCGTCTTAGGTCTAATCTTCAACGGGTCAGCAACTCCCTCACTACTTCAAGGAACCTTCATTTCTCGTCACTAGCTAACTATAAGAGACTGGAAGAAGATAATGAGCGCGTGATCAAGAGTAAAGCTAAAGTCGCGGTTCATCTTCACAAATCTCGTAACAAGGTATCCGGTTTAAACAAAGAGATCAACTGTTTGAAGAAGAAAGTGGAACTTCTTCAAGCTCAGATAGATAACTCATCTCGTCCGAGGTCTATCAAATCTTCTTCTCAAATCAAGTCCACATGTTCTCGCATGAACAAGAGTGCTTTTGTCATTCAATATGACAAAGATACCTCAAAGTCGGATCACGGTACAGGTTGGGACAATTCCTACCACGAGTTATGTGTTCAACTTTACGAGTCGGATCTAACTATCTCCAGGATGGACCATTTGCATACCTACGTCCAAGAAACCTTGAACACCACTATCTTGCAAATGGAAGGTTGCTTTAGGTGCAGTGCGGAATACTATTGATTATGTCAGATTTCTATTTTCTGATGTAGTATTGTTTGGTTTTGCAGAATCTGAAGATCGTCACAAGAGCCAAGTCCTTCGCCTTTCCCGTGAAAGGGATGAATTTCGCACAGAGGTTTCTTGTCTGAAGAATGAGGTCAGTGATTTGAATGATGACATGGATGAGATGATCGTAACTTCTGGGAAGGTAACCAAGTTAGCTCGCAAGAACACGCATGACTATCTGGTTTCTCTTTTTGGTAATTTCGGCGACGAACATGACCTTCCTCGTCCTGTATTTCCTCTGGAGGTTTTCTCCGATGATGAGCAACCAAAGGAAGATAGAATCATCTCTGGCGAAGAAGAGAGGCTCAGCGAAGATGACGAGGAACAGAAGATCGACAATGCGAAGGTCGAGGAGGAAGAATCCAAAGGTGCCTCTGCCAGTACTGGTGCTGGTCCTGGTGAAGCGGGTGATGCTTTCTCTGATGACATCCCTCTTCAGCGACAATCTTATTTTTTCTTCCTTCATATTTATGTCTAACTATCTTTGAAACAATTTATCTTTCTGGGCGCTCCCAAGCTTGGGGGGCAAAACATCTTAATTTCTTTGGGTAATCTTTTGATTGAATTTTGTGTCACTGTTATGATTTTCTATTTTTTCAAGTATATACTTACCGAAGAAATACTTCAAAAGAATAATTAAATTTAAAGCATATGCTTGCCTCTTATTCTTTTGTGTATTTCCGAGGTACGGCCCGAGGCTAATCCAAACCTCCCCATAAGCTTTAGACCTTATGCTTTAAATCTTGCGACCTCCTTTCTTCCCCTGGGGCTCACTAGGAATCTTCGCCACATCTTATATTGTATTTCGTCTATGCTTTTCACATCGTTACCCTCTTCAAATTCCTTCTTTCACTTGTTCTTTCCTTTGCCTTTTCTTGACAGGGTCTTATTTTGGCGGAACGCTGAGTCCTGCGAGGATAATGCTAAATAAGAACATAAAATGTAAAAGTATATACTTGCCTCTTGTTCTTGTTGAGCATTAGCCGATCAAGGCGAAGTTGTTCAAGTCAAACTATGTCTTCCCCTTGGTTTCTTTGCCTTTATTGCGGTTTCACAAACTTTGAATCTCGCTAGATTTTTTATCTGCCTTCTTTTCATTTTAGAATTCATCAAGTGTCTCGCCGTAATTAGTCCTTATTCTCTTTCTGATTGTTACAAGTTACTATATACAAGGTCTTACCGTGCCCCCTAATTGAGGTCTTATTGTGCCTCATCCTTCTTTAAGGATTTTAATTCGGCGAAGTCTCAGGCGCTTATTACCCTTTTGAATAATAATCCATCAACATCACCTTAACATTCATTTTTACCCATTTTGCGACAGGTCTAGCCATTCCCATGAATGTTAGCCCCATGACATTGCCGTCTTTTTTGGTCACACATCTCCCTAATCTGGAGGGTGCCATCCCTTTATATTCCCCCTGATCGCCCCTTCAAGGAGGTTAACCCTAACATGCATGTTGGTCTCCTCCCATGCAGTTATTATGACATTCAGTTATTTTTGTGACTTCTTATCGCCTTCGCCGATATGACTTGGGGTTACGAAGTCACACCCTAAGTGAGGTTTCTTTGGGATAGAGTGCATTGTAGCCAAGACTTGCCATACGTACATGGCCGGTAACGCTCCAGACGTCCCAGGCACCCGCAGCTCAACCGAATACGTCGGCGCCTTGGTCATATTTCTGCACCCCTTACCGAAGGCCATCATAAAAGGGACCTTCGGCGGATAGGTCTTATCATTTCTCTCTGAGAGTTATTCACGACATGGGTTAGGTATTGCCTCTTGCACTTTCATGCGAACTAGGATGCATGTCATGGATTCTCAGCCTTCCTAGGCGAAGGTTTTAAGTTTCCCTAGAAACTGTCTACTTCGTGAATCTTATTTACCTCCTAATGCAAGGTCTTATCTTTCTTTTTGTTATCTTGCAAGTATGAAAATTCATATTGCTGATACGATTCATCAAGATTTCATTGCTATCCTTTTGAAAATTTGATACATTATCAATTGAGGATTAAAATTAGTACATTTATCTTATTCCTAAGACCCTTCCTCGACTATCAGTGTTCTTCTTCCATGCGAATGTGTTCATATTGATATCTTTTCGACTCCATCATTTGCACTTCGTTCCTGATCTTGAACAAAGTCGAAAATAATGGCTGCCTAGTTGACAGCGCATAGATGAACGAGCGCACTAAATCTTCCTCTGAAATTGTTCCTATGAGTTCCTCACAAATTACGTCCCATCTCGCCACCAGACTTCATAAACTTTCATTTTCCCTTTGCTTTACGAGAATAGTGTCGCTATATCTGGTTTGCATGGTTTATTTTTCGTACATTTGTTCATCATTTCTGGCTGCAGTCCGATTGTATTTTTCGTCATTGGGATATTGTTTCTTTTCCCACCGGCCATCATCGATTGTTGCGTTAGGTACTCTTTTTCTCGGAATTCCCTTCTGCTATTTTCTATGGATCTTTTTAGGTCTTCCCGTTCATTTTGTTCTCCTCGTCCCTTGTTTTCTCGCCGGTATTCGCGACGTCCTTCAATTGCTAATTCCCTTTCTGGAGAATATTTTTCTCTTTGTGCATTACCTTACGCTTGCTTCCTTTTTAGATGATTGTTCTTAATAAAAATTTTCTCATTTTTCCTTTCCAACCTTATACGCTCCCTCACCAAATCTTCTTTCTTTCTTCTTTCTTCATAGAGTTATTTCTTTAATCGTTTCATCTCTTCTTCTTCGCAAGCCCTTCTTTCCTTATCTATAGAATCATGTATTTCAACGCTCTCCTCGGCTTCTTGTATCGATACTTTCTTGCGCTTATTAGTGTTCGTTTTTGCTCCTCCTCGTGGGGTTCGTTTTTCCTTGATGGTGGGGTTTTCTTTCTTATTTTTTGTTACCTTGCTTTCTTCAGTCGTTTTCCCTTCTTCGCCTTTCCGCTTTGCTTTATTTCTTCTTGGATTCCCTTTTATGGAGTCATCTCGCGGTTCTTCTCTCCGTTCGTGGTTGTTTTCTCTGCCACTTCTGTGTCTTTCTGTGGTGAAACTAGCTCTTCACTTATCCAAATTGTGAATACCATCAACCGCCCTGCTCTTCTTTCTTCGCAGGCCTTCTTTTTTTGCTCTATTTTCTTCCTTATTTTCTCCTCACAGTTATGGACATCCTTTTTAATACAATCTTGCGCGTCTTTAAGATCTCCCATTATCTCTCCAATTCCACTCGGCATAGGAAACCGTATGGACTGATGATATGTAGATGCAATCCCTTTTATCCCGTGTATCCATGGTATTCCTATAAGAGCATTGTAAGGTGAGTCTATGTCTATCACGTAGACTGTGACTTTCGTTTCCAGCTCGCCAGCAAAAATCTTCACAACTAATTCTCCCTTTGGCTTAGATGCAACTCCGTTAAACCCATATATGTTGTACGTCGATGGAACGAGATCCTAGTCCTTGTATCCCATGGTTCTAAATGTATGATAAAAGAGTATATCAACCGAGCTCCCCGTATCCACCAAGATTCTATCTATTGCCAGATTTTTGCCTTCTCGGTTGGATCTTCTTCCCATCCTGAGTATTTCCCAAAATTCAGGGTTTTAACCAAAGGGTTTGTGTGCGAATTTCCTCCTTCGGGTACATCCTTTGCTGAGAACGTTATTTCTCTTTTTTTCCATTCCTCCAACGGTTCCTTCGTATTGATGCTGAATATTTCGTTTCCTTCGAAGTCCCTCTTATGTACTCTCTTGAGTATATTGTCATGGAAATTTTGGATGCTCTTTGCTGCATGTATTATCGTATTAAAATTCAGCCTTTGTGTTCCTCTATCTATTTCAATTCGGTATACCGGTTTATTGTCACGAGGTGGTTGAGGTGGTGGTACATAATTTTCTAGGAAATATGCGAGTTTTCCCTGCTCTATTAAGCGAAGTATAATTCGCCGAATGTTTCGACAATCATTAGTATGATTCCCATGAAAGCGGTGATGTGTGCAAAACTCATGACTCCTAGTTCCCGGTGGTGGTTCTCTTCCCAAATTAGGTGGTGGCGGGATCTCCTCTGTTAATACTATTGCCTCCCATACCTTTTCCACAGTTTTGTTAAGCCTAGGGAGATTTATGTCTTCAAAAGATGGTGCACTTGGTCTTCGTTCTCCAAATCGGGGCCCTAGGTTGTTTCTTTGTTGATATCCCGTGTTGTAGGTTCGTGGCTCATAATTCCTTCGTCTTGACTCCTCATATCTTTGTTGATCGATCCACTCTTGATCTCCGCTTGATACAGCTACTAACTTCGCTAGGACCGGATTTGATGGTTCTCCCTTTTCATATTTTGGATCATTCTCCACGACATGAACTGCCCTTGGTAATAGCCTCGAATTTCCTTCTTTTGGTGGAATTGGTACTGCTTAGATGACTTGCCTATGCTTTTCTTCTTGCGCTATGTACTCCTCTTGGTACTCTCTTATTTCATTCATGGTTAAGGAGTTGCGAATAATGAATAATTGAGTGTACATCAGATCAGTTGCGCTCTGTAAGTCTTTGAACGACGAAATTGATCTTTCTGGTAGCCCGTTGAACCAAGCCAATACTTCCCCAGCCAAGCTCGCGGGGAAATATCGACAAAGCACCGCATCATTTCGTCCCCATTGCATCAACGAAAGAGTGTATTGTTTCAAGTGCTGCACAGTACTTTCGGACCCGTTGAATATGCTCGGAAGCGTTGGCAATACACATTTCTCTGGGATGTCAGCATACATTATCTCATACGTAAATGAGGATTTATCGGACTCTTCTATTGCTTCTGCCAGCTTCACTCTGCCGCCTCTTCGCGAATTGTTTATCAACGTCCTCATATCTCGCAGCTCATCCAAGACTTCTTGGTTCAGGTTCCCTCCGTTTTCTTCCCGACGGCCACCTCTTATCACGCTGAGTCTTCCTTCACCACGTCTCCTTTCTTCCTCGTTCCTCCGGTCGAATTCGCGATGTCTTTCATCTTCTTGCCTCCTCTCATTTTCCTCATATCTTCGCTCTTCTTCATATCTCCGACTTTGATCTTCCCAACTCGATGTTTCCAATGCCCTTTTCAGTTCCCTTTCTTCACCGCTTTCTCTTCGTCGTATCCTTCTTCGCTCTCCTCCGTCGTCATCGCGGGTATGTCTCTTTCGTCATAAATCTTCTTCTCCTGATGATATCATGTCCACCTGTGAATCCTTGACGTCAGCTGCAGCTTCCTCGTTTAGTTGGATATTTTGCAGCATCAGTCTGGCGTTTTGTCTCGTCAATCGGGTATGTTGCTCCGCTAAATCCCTATCTCGTTCCCTTTCAAGGCGTAGTGTCTCCCTTAGTTTTTCCAACGTCATATCTTCTTCACCGATATTCACCCCCACTTCCTCATGAGTCATCTCTTCTCCTGCAATGGTGTCCGTGTCGGAAGTGTGTACAGAACCTTCTCTGAAGTTATCTTCGTTGGCATCCTCAGTCCGTTGCTGGTTCACGCCTTGCCTTTCTCCTGTAGCCGATGTTCCTTCTTTTTCCATTCTTCCTCCTCTTTTGGCCTCCAATCGATTTCTTCTCCTTGTCGCTATCATGTGTGTCGCTCGATCTGGTGTTCTAGTCATCAACTTATCCTAGTTTCAATATCAATTACTCTTAAAACCATAATCTTAAAAGGAACTTCTCTCTAAGATCTCTCACTCCTACAATCTTCGGCTTCTCTCCACTCCTTAGATGAGGATGAATCCCCAATCTAAGTTTCCTTGTTTCTGGACGCCAAAATATAAGTACTGTAAATCCAGTAGTACACCCAAAAAGGAAAACAATCAAGATCTAAGACATGTTTAAGTAATATGAACTAAGAAATCTTTATTGATGAATTCTAAGGAAACAAAATACAAGTTCTTGAATACAAGAAAACCCTAATCTCACTCTCTCCAAAATCCGATCCTCCATGCCTTTCCCAAGGACCTCTATATCTTGAATACAAGGAAACCCTAGTCATGCTTCTTCCTTTTGTATTCGACATGTGGCGAGTCTATTTTGTGTACCCACAAACAAACCATTAAAATTTTCCAAAAACATATGAAGTCCAAATTCACTGAACAAAATATATAATGTTTCTTTCCTTTTAGCCTGCTATTAAACCTTCAATGATATGCCATAGGGGTCAAAACTCCTCTTTTAAATACACCTATCATTTCCTGTGTTCTTCGGAGCAAAAACACGATTCTAGTTTTTTTATTGGTTTCACACATTTTCACTGTTCATCCATTTCTATATACCCTATTTTTCTCTGTCTCATAACGAGAGTACTCCATTACAGTCCACTGAGGGTCCTTCTGTAAGTAACAGTCCATCCCTAAAACTTTTTATATTATTTTTGCTTCGCATGACAAAACTTTTTTTTGGAACTAAATTCTTGATTTTTCCAGCATTCAAGGCGTCGTTTGTATCCTGATTCTGCTAGGAACCCATCAATGAGGGGCATTTAATTTAATCCCTTATTGGTAAACCCGAGTTCCAGCCGTTCACCTCTTGTTCCAACGGTTCCTTTGTCTCAAGGGGAGCGACATCAACCTATCCTTCCTACCGGTGTTGCAGCTTCCCAGCATTCAATAAGTCATTTGGAGCCTTGGCGTGCTTCGTCTAGCAATCCTTCATCTAAGCGGGATTTTGCTTCCGCGTTTGGAGGCCTTGATTTTAATTCTATCTTTAGACAATCCGTGGAAAGGGCCATAGATCCACAAACTGGATGGTTCCCCGATATCCAATCACCTGAAGATTTCGACTACCAGTGCCGAGTGGTAATCCTGCTGTCATAGTACTGTTTCAGAAGTTCTTTATGCTTTTTGTGTCTATATTCTGATAGTCATGTGTTTTTGCTGCAGTTTGCTCTTGGTGCTAAGTGGGCTTATGATGCTGTGGTTGATAACAATATTCGGGCTAAGAAAGCGATCAGGTATCTATTCTCCGCTCCCAGTTGGGTACAATTTTAGCATCTTTAGAGGACTGCCGCAAGGAGATCAACAAGGTCGTATTTTCCTCTCCCAAATACGCTCAATCTAGGCACTTGTAGAGAGGGAAAGGCGACTGAGGCAACAAGCTCATTTACTGCGTATTGTTTTGAACCAATTTTTTTTCTTGTTGGAAAACGATTAATAAAATACGATTTTTAAAGTTTTAATAAAAACTATAATTTATTGTTTTCTTTTGTGAATGAAAAACTTATTAGTCCCACACCGTGGAGTTTCCACTTTTTAGTTGTTTTAAGAGACTATATAAGCTTTTAGTCCCACATCGGGGAGTTCATCTTTTTAAGTTGTATTATTCCATTATATAAACAAATTCACTACTTTTGTAAAATCTATGGGAAAATGGATTCTCTATTTTTTAGAGAGACCTCCAAGGGAAGATATTTTATATTGTTTTCTTATGCGCTCACGATTTTCCTTAAGGGTTTTTTCGGAGTTGCCAAGCTCAAGTTGAGCATCTACTACATATGCTAGTAGTAGGTGTAGTAGGGTGTTTTATCCTGGAGGTATCCGTCCTGTGAGGGCTATAGAATCACTCTTGCGTGTAGCCAGGCGCTAATGTCTTAAGGGAAACGTGTTGAACACGTGACTCACTCTGTTTTTTCCAAAGTTTTGCCTTGTTGTTGTTGCGGAGATCAGGGGAGCTCGCCCGTTTCATCAAATCGATCACTTCCATTATAAAGGAGCTAAGTATCAATAACTTTTGCTTATTTGATTTTTTTCCTTTTTTTCGATTATTGCACCCAACAATCTTAAGACATTAGAATTTGTAGTAATCATGGATGTTAATTGTGAAGTGAAAAACAAAAACCGAATTTTTGGTCAGCTGTAGAGTTTCGAATTTATCTGTTAACCTAAAAGGAATTTCGATGAACCCTTTTGACTTAATGTAGTAGACATCTTGGCAGTTACCCACATAAAATTTCGGAATGTTTGGAGTTGTAAAAGTATTTTTTTGATATTTTACAAACAGAGAAACGTTTCTGAAAAATTCTGACGAGCAGAAATTTGTTGTTAACTAAAGTAGTTTTGGGGTAACCATGAGTTTTTGATATGGTGATTCAAACGAAGTTTTTATATCTAGATGTTATCTTCAACACTCATATTTTATTTTCCGATTCGGAACTAAGGTTTGTGAGATGTGGTGTGTTAGGTGATTGGAAAATTACCGTGTCTGTGGTAAAAGTATAAACGAAGATTATGACATGAAATTGGAAAGGGACATGGATACCAGGAGCATGTGGATGAACACAGTTCTTCCAAAGCTGACAAAGGAGAGAACATCAAAAAACTATAAGCGTAGTCTTCAGAAGAAAGGTATGTTTCGTAAAACTGAATTTGGTATTACTTTAATTAAGAGTGATTGTTATGTTTGTAAAATTCCTGGCCACGCGGCAGTAAATTGAAGACAACATAAAAACCTTAATAAGTAGAAAGTTAATGCTAATTTAGTTGAAACAAACTAGAACGAGTTTAGTGGCATGATGTCGGAAGTTATTTTAATAACCAATGTGAGAGACCAGTAGGTGGACTCTGGAGTCACCAAGATTGTTTGTTGAAACAGAAACCTGTTCACCTCCTATCAGAGGATAGGGGATGTCGATAAACTCTTTTTGAGTAACTCATCTGCAATAGAGGTTGCATAAAAGGAAAAGGTCGAGCAGAAGCTCATATCTGTAATATTCTCACATAAAATGAAGTTTTCATGTTCCTAGCATATGCGAGAATCTTGTATCTTGTTCTATTTTAGATGGAAAAAGATTTAAGATCTTGATTGAATATGGAAAGTTGTTGTAACTAGGAAGTGATTTTTCATGCAAGAGTTATAGGACTTTGGGTCTATATAAGCTTAACAGAAAAACTGATGATATGAACATAGTTGATTCTTGTGCTTTCTTTGTGTGATTGATTGTTTTACGTGGTAGACTTGGAACCGTAAATTTATAAGTCAATGCTTAACTGGCTAGCATAGGATGCGTACCCAAATTTAGTTTGAATTTTGAACACAAAAGTGAATTTTGTGAAGAATCAAAATATGCTATAAAACCTTTTAGCACAAATGTTCAGAGTAATTGTAAGCCTTTAGAATTAATTCAGTTAGGCTTAGTTGACATGAGTTCAACCCAAAACCACTGTGGTAAAAGATGGTTTATAACTTCTGTAGATGATTGTACGAGGTACTATCTTTTATACTTGCTTAGGGATAAGGATGATGCCTTAGAAGCCTTAAGATGTATAAACTTGAAGTTGGAAACCAATTAGAATCCTTGAACATAACAATTGTATCCTTAAGGAGATGATAATTGCCATGTTGATTAGTTCAGGTTTACCTACGGCCTTGTGGGGGGAGGAAGTCCTCTTAACTAGTATATCCTGAATAGAGTACCCTTTTAAGGATCAGATGAAACTCCATATGATTTACGGAAAGGTAGATGACCTTCTTATGAATGCGTTAAAGCGTGGGGGTGTTTGACTAAGATTGTAATTCCTCTTCCTAAAAAAAATAGATTGAAACCAAAAATGTTGATTGTGTCTTCATTTAGGGTATGTTGAGTATACTTATACATATATATTTTTTGGTTGTGTGGTCTGAATTTTTTTGATTTTGGTGTGAAAATTATTACGGAATCTAGGATGCTGAGTTCTTTGAACATGTTTATTCTAAACTTGTACCTCATTAGAGATGTGATGTTGATCCCCTAGATTTATTTTCAAACAGTCAGAACTTATCTTAAAGGAAGATGAAGTTGAGGTTGAGCCTAAGAGAAGTAAAACAATTAGACTTGAGACTTCTTATAAAGCCGACTTCATAACATACATAGCTTAGTATAAGCCCTAGACATGTAAAGAACCCTTGACATCTACTGAAACCCCAGTCTGGTAAGAAGCTTCATTTAGTGAAATGGACTCAGTCCGTCGGAACCATACTTGGGAGCTTGCTCATTTACCTCCAGGGAGTAAGACCATGGGATGCAAATGAGTCTTTAAGAGGAAACGTTAGGTAGATGGCATGGAACTGTGGAAAACTATTAGGCTAAGTTGGTAGCTAAAGGATATAAACTAAAAGAAGGTGTAGATTTCCTTGATTCTTATTCACTTGTGACGAGAATTACTTCTCTTGAGATGTTAATTCATATTGTTGCCATAAACAATTTGGAGATACATCAGTTGGATGTTAAGACAACTTTTCTAAAACTGTGGATTAGATAAAGAAATTTACATAGACCAACCTGAGGACTTTGTAGTGAAAGGTTATGAAGACAAAGTTTATAAGTTGAACGAATATTTGTATGGTTTTCAAATAAGCACGTAAATAACGATCATGTGATAATGTGTAGTGGATTTAAGGTAATGAATCTTACAAGTGTATTTACAAGTAATTTGCTAAGGATGCATGTGTGATTGTATGCTTGTATGTTGATGATATGCTTATTATTGATACAAACATAGATGTGATTAATTCCACTAAAAAGATGCACTGAATGAGAACGTTGACTTGAAAGACTTAAGCCCTGTTGATGTAATCTTAGGGATGATGATGAGGATTAGAAGATAATCTAACATTTATAGTCTAAGTGGTTCTCATTATGTTGATTTTTGTGCTTAAGAGATACAATCAGTGTGATTTTAAGCCTGCTTGTACTTCGTAGTATTATTCTTGTAGACTCAAGAAAAAAAATGGTAGTAGAGTATCTTAACTTGAATACTCAAGAGTTATAGGATGTATGATGAATTTAATGAACTATAAGAGTCCAGATATTGCCTATATTGTGAGTAAGTTAAGTAGATATACCTGCTGTTCAGAGCAAGAGAATTGAGATGCACTTAGTAGAGTATTACAGTACCTAAAATACACTATTACCATTTTATTGATTTATGAAAGGTATCTTGATTTATGAAAGGTATCTTGCTGTCCTTGAGGGACTTTGTGATACAAACTGAATAGTTGACTCAGAGGAGTCTAAGTCTACGAGTAGATATGTTTTCACTCTAGCAAGAGGGTTTGTTTTTTGGTATATTTTCAGACAAACATATATTGCTCAATTCATTTTGGAATCTGAGAGTATTGCATTAGATAAAGCACGAGAGGGGGATGAGTGCCTAATATGCTTTTTAGAAGACATTCCTCTATGGCATAGGCCCGTGCCATCTATATCTATACATTGTGTTAGCAAGCTATAATAGCTAAAGCTAAAAATTACTAATCTCAATCGGCGTTATTTCCATGGATTAGATAAAGTGAAAGGATAATATAGCACAACCTTTGACAAAAGGTTTGTACAAAGAGATAATTAAAAATGCATCGAGGGGGATGGGGCTTAAGCTCATAAATTAAACTTGCCATGAAGGATACTCAACCTTGGTGACTGGAGATCCCAAGATCAAGGTTTCGAATGAGACAACTAATTTTTGGTGGGTAAAGGTAAACACTATCAGAGAATTTCATTCTCTGTCCCTTTCCTATGGTATAGACGTGATAGTGTGACTGCATGTGAAGGATGACTTTTAAGAAGTCTTAATGAGTTATATAGTTTCTATTTAAGATTGAAGTGGGGTGTAGCAGTAACACTCTTTATAGAAACTCACCTATCTAAATGAGGAAGTGGGGCCGCTTCCTATGAGAATATGAGCTTTGATTCTCTAGAGCATTCTGACAAACAGGATATGTCCAGGATCAAATTGGACAAAACGACACGAGCTTGGCAGCAACCTTGGAGATATCATCCGTGGTCGTTATCGCGAATTACATCAAAGGCTAACAGTTCAAGACATAGTTCACTGTCTCTAGCACCTAATTCCGGTAATATCTTACTAAGCAAAGGTTCAATACCTCATGGACACCTCTACCTAAAATGGTATTTCCTGCGCTTTTTATGTGATTTTCATTTTGATGGTTTTAGTATTTCTGGAACTTAGGACCTAAGGGTCACTACGGGTTCACTAGTTCATGCCTTTTCACTTCGGTGAAAGGAACCTTTAGTCTCACTTGTGAGGAACTAAAGATGAAAGCTCTCTATACTATATGATTTTTGCAATCCATAGTATGACCCTGGGGTCAACACACTGTTGTGTGAGTGAGACGACGTTGGAATGGCTAGTATGACTTCAACATACACGATCTGTCTGTTTGTTCAGTCAGTTCGGGTCGTGAGATTGAGTTGTTAATTTACCGAGATCAATCTGTGTTTTCGCGTTTGATTGAGTTTTCATTCATGTAGGGGATTGTTGGAAAACAATTAATAAAATATGATTTTTCAAGTTTTAATAAAAATTATAATTTATTTTTTTCTTTTGTGAATGAAAAACTTCTTAGTCCCACATCGTGGAGTTTCCACTTTTTAGTTGTTTTAAGAGACTATATAAGCTTTTAGTCCCACATCGGGGAGTTCATCTTTTTAAGTTGTATTATTCCACTATATAAACAAATTCACTACTTTTGTAAAATTTATGGGAAAGGGGATTCTCTATTTTTTAGAGAGACCTCCAAGGGAAGATATTTTATATTGTTTTCTTATGCGTTCGCAATTTTCCTTAAGGGTTTTTTCGGAGTTGCCAAGCTCAAGTTGAGCATCTACTACATATGCTAGTAGTAGAGTAGTAGGGTGTTTTATCCTGGAAATATTCGTCCTGTGAGGTCTATAGCATCACTCTTGAGTGTAGCCGGGCGCCACTAGTATAATTATGGTCTTTGGTCACGGTTTACCTAGTCACGGTGCTACCTATAAACGAGACGAAAGTTTAGTTCGTCACGGGAAAATATGGTTCCATGTTTAAACACCAGTCCACGTCTTTTAAACAGGATAAAACTTCCTTGGTTTCTCAAGGGGCACCTCAGGTCACCCCAAGGCAGATGCTATTCGCACCCCAGTCAGGATAGGGGGACACCCTTTCTTCTTCGTTTGAAAACTGAAAATTGGCGGGAAAGGAAGAACAGTTCTGCATGATGTTTGATCGAGAAAATGAAGAAGTTGGAATGCGATTCAATCTCTGAAAATTGGCATAAAGATGTGATATGACATAGGGAAGACATTTTGGGCATCGAATTTGATCGACATTGGATGGAAAGCTCGTTTTAATTCACGAGCTCAAAACAGAGCAACGTGAACTGAACACGAGCTCAATCGTGTTTCTGCTATGCATGGAGTGATGTGGAGGCGCGGGAAAGCTTCTGAGGCGTGGAGAAGCTGATTAGGAGCGTACATGGAGTGAGTTAACGTGTGGAGAATCTAAATTTGGTAATTATTCCTATAAATACTAGCCTAATTCGTCGAAAATAGGTTGGCAAGTCATTGGGAGAGAGTTAGAGCCGAGAGAATCAAAAGAAGAGGTCGACAGGCAAAGAAGTTTTGCTGCTGCTCAGCCAAGAACACGAAGAACATTGTACAGTCCAGGAGAGTCGCTGACTAGTGTCGCATATTTCCGACAACTCTCAGTTCCTTTCCCGCGACTTCGGTGTTGTGCTTACAACACTTCTAAAGTGCCGTTGTTACCTGACGCTTTCTGTGGGTCGCAAAGAACGGTCTTAAAACGATTTTCTTCTTATTTCATCATTTGTAATCAACTTTTGAGCATTAATAAAATCTTTTGAGATGTATTACACCATGATGAGCTAAACCCAATCCCAGGGGTGACGGAGGAATCCATTCACACAATATTTATGTGGTAATTGTTATTTATTTAATTTTTGCAATATTTTTATATGATTAATTGCATTGAAAAAAATGATTTAAATGGTTTTTATTAATCAATTGTATTTTCTCTTGATAATGCATGCTTAGTTTTATACTCTTGATGCATTATGCTTGCGACTAACATTTGATATTTTGGAAATCTGGTTTTGGCAATTATTAAGAATCAAATCAATTGTTTAATTTGCATAATTAAAAATTAAATAACATTACATAAATATTGTTGAATGGTGGAATCTTCACCTCTATTTTTCTCCATAATAATTCACATCACTTTGTTTAATTTTGTTACATTTCTAAGTTTTAAAAAAAAAATCTATCTTCACAAGTCTGAAACGAATCCTATTTACTACAACCCCATGAAAAATCTTTAATCATTTTGGCGCCGCCGACGCGGACCTGTGCTTAGGTAGAATTTTTTTTAGGTTTATTATTTTTTTTCCTTTTTACGTTTCTTTTTGTCTTTGATTTGCAGGTTCGAAGTGGAGTACTAAGGACCTTGGAAGGAAAAGCATAAAGCGGAAGGAGCGAAAGAAGAATTTTTTTTTTTTTTTTATATAGAAAAGAGAGAAAAAAAAGAGAGATTTTTATATATTTTTTTTTAGGTTATTTTTCTTTTTCTTTTGCACTTTACTTTATTTGGACTTTGGACTGGACTCTTGGACTTTATTATTATTTTTTAAACCCTACGGAAGGGTACCCTTAAATACAAACTGTGTGCAGGGAAGGACGGTGATTACAATATCACCTCGGCCCCTCGGGTTCGCACACGACATAGGATTCGTGGCCCGAGTCGGCGACAACGGTTCATCCCCCGTCTGGTACGGGAGGTAAGTCCAATTGAAACACTCGCGAATATCCTGTAAGCGAGTTACTGTACTCCTTAAGGTGCTAATTGTTTGAGGAAGAACCGGACTGTCTTTATTTTCCTAGTAAAGGGCAAGGCCCGGCCTAAACAAGATAAGGGTTCGGATTTCATCACCGCTCCCTTCTTGCCCGCTTTAGGAGAACAAAACCTAACGCGAACCCAAGCTTTAAAATCTGATTAGAAAGAGACCTATAGGGTATCGATCTTGTTAGGAAAATTTTCGAAGGATATTGGTTATTCTTTTAGCATACATCGAAGTTCATGACGGTTTCTGTGAGTTGAATGCGTGACTGCGCCGCCTTGTACTGCGGTGAGGCCTTGGGTATCAAAGCTCCACTAAGCTTCCCTCGCCTCGATTAAAGTTACTTTGACTCGGATTGATTCCAGAGGGGTTTGCTTAAATTGTAACGAATTCCCCTTCGAGAGATAGAAGCTGGTCTAGAAACAATCTAAGTGAGCCATCATGCTTGTTGTTTGCTAGAAATATCTAGGTTTACTGTGGTAAAGTCGAGTCAGCCTGCTGTGTGATTGCTAGAACCTTCCTGTTAGGATTTTTATTTCTTTTTGATTTTTTTTAGTGTATGCCCAATTTTGTTAATAGGGCTTGGAAAAGAGATACTCTAGGTCGATTGATTAGCGAAAAACCTAGTAGTTCTTCTAATTTAAGCAGGGAGCTCGAAGATTGTTCTTTTGAGAGCCCTGTTTTTGGAAACTTCAGTTTTGAGAATCTGTCTCTTCGTGAAAATCTCATAACCCCTAGTACTTCTGTTGTGCCAGCGATGGCAACTTTGAAAGATTACATGTTCCCAACTAGGACCAACCGAGCTTCGTGCATTAAATTGCCAGCCACTACGGCTAATTTCGAGATAAAACCTAGTATTCTCCAAATGATACCTATATTATTAGGAAAAGATGATGAGAACCCTTATTTCCATATTAGGGACTTTGAGGAAATTTGTGGGACAATTAGAATAAAAGACCTTACTGATGAAGTCTTGAAACTTAAGATGTTTCCCTTTTCCTTGAGAGATAAAACCACTGTGGTAAAAGATGGTTTATAACTTCTGTAGATGATTGTACGAGGTACTATCTTTTATACTTGCTTAGGGATAAGGATGATGCCTTAGAAGCCTTAAGATGTATAAACTTGAAGTTGGAAACCAATTAGAATCCTTGAACATAACAATTGTATCCTTAAGGAGATGATAATTGCCATGTTGATTAGTTCAGGTTTACCTACGGCCTTGTGGGGGGAGGAAGTCCTCTTAACTAGTATATCCTGAATAGAGTACCCTTTTAAGGATCAGATGAAACTCCATATGATTTACGGAAAGGTAGATGACCTTCTTATGAATGCGTTAAAGCGTGGGGGTGTTTGACTAAGATTGTAATTCCTCTTCCTAAAAAAAATAGATTGAAACCAAAAATGTTGATTGTGTCTTCATTTAGGGTATGTTGAGTATACTTATACATATATATTTTTTGGTTGTGTGGTCTGAATTTTTTTGATTTTGGTGTGAAAATTATTACGGAATCTAGGATGCTGAGTTCTTTGAACATGTTTATTCTAAACTTGTACCTCATTAGAGATGTGATGTTGATCCCCTAGATTTATTTTCAAACAGTCAGAACTTATCTTAAAGGAAGATGAAGTTGAGGTTGAGCCTAAGAGAAGTAAAACAATTAGACTTGAGACTTCTTATAAAGCCGACTTCATAACATACATAGCTTAGTATAAGCCCTACATGTAAAGAACCCTTGACATCTACTGAAACCCCAGTCTGGTAAGAAGCTTCATTTAGTGAAATGGACTCAGTCCGTCGGAACCATACTTGGGAGCTTGCTCATTTACCTCCAGGGAGTAAGACCATGGGATGCAAATGAGTCTTTAAGAGGAAACGTTAGGTAGATGGCATGGAACTGTGGAAAACTATTAGGCTAAGTTGGTAGCTAAAGGATATAAACTAAAGAAGGTGTAGATTTCCTTGATTCTTATTCACTTGTGACGAGAATTACTTCTCTTGAGATGTTAATTCATATTGTTGCCATAAACAATTTGGAGATACATCAGTTGGATGTTAAGACAACTTTTCTAAAACTGTGGATTAGATAAAGAAATTTACATAGACCAACCTGAGGACTTTGTAGTGAAAGGTTATGAAGACAAAGTTTATAAGTTGAACGAATATTTGTATGGTTTTCAAATAAGCACGTAAATAACGATCATGTGATAATGTGTAGTGGATTTAAGGTAATGAATCTTACAAGTGTATTTACAAGTAATTTGCTAAGGATGCATGTGTGATTGTATGCTTGTATGTTGATGATATGCTTATTATTGATACAAACATAGATGTGATTAATTCCACTAAAAAGATGCACTGAATGAGAACGTTGACTTGAAAGACTTAAGCCCTGTTGATGTAATCTTAGGGATGATGATGAGGATTAGAAGATAATCTAACATTTAAGTCTAAGTGGTTCTCATTATGTTGATTTTTTGCTTAAGAGATACAATCAGTGTGATTTTAAGCCTGCTTGTACTTCGTAGTATTATTCTTGTAGACTCAAGAAAAAAAATGGTAGTAGAGTATCTTAACTTGAATACTCAAGATTTATAGGATGTATGATGAATTTAATGAACTATCAGAGTCCAGATATTGCCTATTTGTGATAAGTTAAGTAGATATACCTGCTGTTCAGAGCAAGAGAATTGAGATGCACTTAGTAGAGTATTACAGTACCTAAAATACACTATTACCATTTTATTGATTTATGAAAGGTATCTTGATTTATGAAAGGTATCTTGCTGTCCTTGAGGGACTTTGTGATACAAACTGAATAGTTGACTCAGAGGAGTCTAAGTCTACGAGTAGATATGTTTTCACTCTAGCAAGAGGGTTTGTTTTTGGTATATTTTCAGACAAACATATATTGCTCAATTCATTTGGAATCTGAGAGTATTGCATTAGATAAAGCACGAGAGGGGGATGAGTGCCTAATATGCTTTTTAGAAGACATTCCTCTATGGCATAGGCCCGTGCCATCTATATCTATACATTGTGTTAGCAAGCTATAATAGCTAAAGCTAAAAATTACTAATCTCAATCGGCGTTATTTCCATGGATTAGATAAAGTGAAAGGATAATATAGCACAACCTTTGACAAAAGGTTTGTACAAAGAGATAATTAAAAATGCATCGAGGGGGATGGGGCTTAAGCTCATAAATTAAACTTGCCATGAAGGATACTCAACCTTGGTGACTGGAGATCCCAAGATCAAGGTTTCGAATGAGACAACTAATTTTGGTGGGTAAAGGTAAACACTATCAGAGAATTTCATTCTCTGTCCCTTTCCTATGGTATAGACGTGATAGTGTGACTGCATGTGAAGGATGACTTTTAAGAAGTCTTAATGAGTTATATAGTTTCTATTTAAGATTGAAGTGGGGTGTAGCAGTAACACTCTTTATAGAAACTCACCTATCTAAATGAGGAAGTGGGGCCGCTTCCTATGAGAATATGAGCTTTGATTCTCTAGAGCATTCTGACAAACAGGATATGTCCAGGATCAAATTGGACAAAACGACACGAGCTTGGCAGCAACCTTGGAGATATCATCCGTGGTCGTTATCGCGAATTACATCAAAGGCTAACAGTTCAAGACATAGTTCACTGTCTCTAGCACCTAATTCCGGTAATATCTTACTAAGCAAAGGTTCAATACCTCATGGACACCTCTACCTAAAATGGTATTTCCTGCGCTTTTTATGTGATTTTCATTTTGATGGTTTTAGTTTCTGGAACTTAGGACCTAAGGGTCACTACGGGTTCACTAGTTCATGCCTTTTCACTTCGGTGAAAGGAACCTTTAGTCTCACTTGTGAGGAACTAAAGATGAAAGCTCTCTATACTATATGATTTTTGCAATCCATAGTATGACCCTGGGGTCAACACACTGTTGTGTGAGTGAGACGACGTTGGAATGGCTAGTATGACTTCAACATACACGATCTGTCTGTTTGTTCAGTCAGTTCGGGTCGTGAGATTGAGTTGTTAATTTACCGAGATCAATCTGTGTTTTCGCGTTTGATTGAGTTTTCATTCATGTAGGGGATTGTTGGAAAACAATTAATAAAATATGATTTTTCAAGTTTTAATAAAAATTATAATTTATTTTTTTCTTTTGTGAATGAAAAACTTCTTAGTCCCACATCGTGGAGTTTCCACTTTTTAGTTGTTTTAAGAGACTATATAAGCTTTTAGTCCCACATCGGGGAGTTCATCTTTTTAAGTTGTATTATTCCACTATATAACAAATTCACTACTTTGTAAAATTTATGGGAAAGGGGATTCTCTATTTTTTAGAGAGACCTCCAAGGGAAGATATTTATATTGTTTTCTTATGCGTTCGCAATTTTCCTTAAGGGTTTTTTCGGAGTTGCCAAGCTCAAGTTGAGCATCTACTACATATGCTAGTAGTAGAGTAGTAGGGTGTTTTATCCTGGAAATATTCGTCCTGTGAGGTCTATAGCATCACTCTTGAGTGTAGCCGGGCGCCACTAGTATAATTATGGTCTTTGGTCACGGTTTACCTAGTCACGGTGCTACCTATAAACGAGACGAAAGTTTAGTTCGTCACGGGAAAATATGGTTCCATGTTTAAACACCAGTCCACGTCTTTTAAACAGGATAAAACTTCCTTGGTTTCTCAAGGGGCACCTCAGGTCACCCAAGGCAGATGCTATTCGCACCCCAGTCAGGATAGGGGGACACCCTTTCTTCTTCGTTTGAAAACTGAAAATTGGCGGGAAAGGAAGAACAGTTCTGCATGATGTTTGATCGAGAAAATGAAGAAGTTGGAATGCGATTCAATCTCTGAAAATTGGCATAAAGATGTGATATGACATAGGGAAGACATTTTGGGCATCGAATTTGATCGACATTGGATGGAAAGCTCGTTTTAATTCACGAGCTCAAAACAGAGCAACGTGAACTGAACACGAGCTCAATCGTGTTTCTGCTATGCATGGAGTGATGTGGAGGCGCGGGAAAGCTTCTGAGGCGTGGAGAAGCTGATTAGGAGCGTACATGGAGTGAGTTAACGTGTGGAGAATCTAAATTTGGTAATTATTCCTATAAATAGCCTAATTCGTCGAAAATAGGTTGGCAAGTCATTGGGAGAGAGTTAGAGCCGAGAGAATCAAAAGAAGAGGTCGACAGGCAAAGAAGTTTTGCTGCTGCTCAGCCAAGAACACGAAGAACATTGTACAGTCCAGGAGAGTCGCTGACTAGTGTCGCATATTTCCGACAACTCTCAGTTCCTTTCCCGCGACTTCGGTGTTGTGCTTACAACACTTCTAAAGTGCCGTTGTTACCTGACGCTTTCTGTGGGTCGCAAAGAACGGTCTTAAAACGATTTTCTTCTTATTTCATCATTTGTAATCAACTTTTGAGCATTAATAAAATCTTTTGAGATGTATTACACCATGATGAGCTAAACCCAATCCCAGGGGTGACGGAGGAATCCATTCACACAATTTATGTGGTAATTGTTATTTATTTAATTTTTGCAATATTTTTATATGATTAATTGCATTGAAAAAAATGATTTAAATGGTTTTTATTAATCAATTGTATTTTCTCTTGATAATGCATGCTTAGTTTTATACTCTTGATGCATTATGCTTGCGACTAACATTTGATATTTTGGAAATCTGGTTTTGGCAATTATTAAGAATCAAATCAATTGTTTAATTTGCATAATTAAAAATTAAATAACATTACATAAATATTGTTGAATGGTGGAATCTTCACCTCTATTTTTCTCCATAATAATTCACATCACTTTGTTTAATTTTGTTACATTTCTAAGTTTTAAAAAAAAAATCTTCACAAGTCTGAAACGAATCCTATTTACTACAACCCCATGAAAAATCTTTAATCATTTTGGCGCCGCCGACGCGGACCTGTGCTTAGGTAGAATTTTTTTTAGGTTTATTATTTTTTTTTCCTTTTTACGTTTCTTTTTGTCTTTGATTTGCAGGTTCGAAGTGGAGTACTAAGGACCTTGGAAGGAAAAGCATAAAGCGGAAGGAGCGAAAGAAGAATTTTTTTTTTTTTTATATAGAAAAGAGAGAAAAAAAAGAGAGATTTTTATATATTTTTTTTTAGGTTATTTTTCTTTTTCTTTTGCACTTTACTTTATTTGGACTTTGGACTGGACTCTTGGACTTTATTATTATTTTTTAAACCCTACGGAAGGGTACCCTTAAATACAAACTGTGTGCAGGGAAGGACGGTGATTACAATATCACCTCGGCCCCTCGGGTTCGCACACGACATAGGATTCGTGGCCCGAGTCGGCGACAACGGTTCATCCCCCGTCTGGTACGGGAGGTAAGTCCAATTGAAACACTCGCGAATATCCTGTAAGCGAGTTACTGTACTCCTTAAGGTGCTAATTGTTTGAGGAAGAACCGGACTGTCTTTATTTTCCTAGTAAAGGGCAAGGCCCGGCCTAAACAAGATAAGGGTTCGGATTTCATCACCGCTCCCTTCTTGCCCGCTTTAGGAGAACAAAACCTAACGCGAACCCAAGCTTTAAAATCTGATTAGAAAGAGACCTATAGGGTATCGATCTTGTTAGGAAAAATTTTCGAAGGATATTGGTTATTCTTTTAGCATACATCGAAGTTCATGACGGTTTCTGTGAGTTGAATGCGTGCTGCCGCCTTGTACTGCGGTGAGGCCTTGGGTATCAAAGCTCCACTAAGCTTCCCTCGCCTCGATTAAAGTTACTTTGACTCGGATTGATTCCAGAGGGGTTTGCTTAAATTGTAACGAATTCCCCTTCGAAGTAGAAGCTGGTCTAGAAACAATCTAAGTGAGCCATCATGCTTGTTGTTTGCTAGAAATATCTAGGTTTACTGTGGTAAAGTCGAGTCAGCCTGCTTGTGATGCTAGAACCTTCCTGTTAGGATTTTTATTCTTTTTGATTTTTTTAGTGTATGCCCAATTTTGTTAATAGGGCTTGGAAAGAGATACTCTAGGTCGATTGATTAGCGAAAACCTAGTAGTTCTTCTAATTTAAGCAGGGAGCTCGAAGATTGTTCTTTGAGAGCCCTGTTTTTGGAAACTTCAGTTTTGAGAATCTGTCTCTTCGTGAAAATCTCATAACCCCTAGTACTTCTGTTGTGCCAGCGATGGCAACTTTGAAAGATTACATGTCCCAACTAGGACCAACCGAGCTTCGTGCATTAAATTGCCAGCCACTACGGCTAATTTCGAGATAAACCTAGTATTCTCCAATGATACCTATATTATTAGGAAAAGATGATGAGACCCTTATTTCCATATTAGGGACTTTGAGGAAATTTGTGGGACAATTAGAATAAAAGACCTTACTGATGAAGTCTTGAAACTTAAGATGTTTCCCTTTTCCTTGAGAGATAAAGCCAAGACCTGGCTGAACAACCTACCATCTGAATCCATTGAAACATGGCAGGAACTTATTGCCGCTTTCTATATGAAATTCTACCCTAAGCATAAAACTGCAGCTGTTAGCAGACAATTAGTGCTAGTGTGCAACAAGAGGGAGAGTCTCTTTATAGATTTTTAGAGAGATTCAATGATCTCCTATCTCAGTGTCCTCACCATGGATTTGATAAGATGAAACTCGTACAAATTATTTATGATGGTTTAGACTATTCGACCAAAGCCATGGTTGAGTCTATGTGCGCCGGTGAGTTCCAGTAAAAGTGCTGATGATGCTTTTACCTTCTTAGAAGTTATCGCTGAAAAATCCCAACAGTGGGAATCTTGTGTTGAACCCCCTAAAAGACTCTTGGTCAATAGAAGTAGCACCAATGTGGTAGATACGAGTTTTGTGTCTGATGCTAAGTTTGCTGCTTTGTCTAGAAGGTTAGAAGCTTTGGAAATGGGTCAGTCTAAAAATAGGTCCCTTGTTGAACCTAATAGAGCCTCTCAAGTCTCTAGTTGTGGAATAGAGCCGATAATTCATTTTGGGAAGGTCAGGTTAGTGAAGAGCAAGCTCATGCTGTCTATAATAATGCTAGGTTTGAGAACCGTCAGAAGATTGACCCATACTCAGAGACCTACAATCCTGGTTGGAGAAACCATCCTAATTTTTCTTGGTCTAAGGGTCAGAATCAAGGACAGTCTAGTAATTCTCCTCCCCCAGGATTTGGTTTTAAGAACTCTTCGGGTCAAACTCAGTTTCAGAACACTTGAGAAAAACATCTCTGCCTTAGAGGAAAATCTCATAATGCTATCAAAGAACCACATGAGCTTTCAACAAGAAACTAGGCAAGAATTGAAGAATACTTCCCAAAGTCTTGCCGAATTAAAACTTCAAGTAGGACAAATAGCTAAGTTTATAAGTGAGAGAGAAGATGGAAAGTTCCCTAGTCATACTGAACCTAATCCAAAAGGGGAGAAATCATACCATCATGTGAATGCTGTCACAACCCTTAGGAGTGGAAAGAAAGTAGACAACAAGGTTGCCATGCCTGATAGTGAACATGCTGTAGTTCACCCGTCTGAACCAGAGAATGAAGAGACTGATAGAGTCTCTAAAGAGACCAATGAGGGTCAGATTGAGTCTGATTTTGTTCCCAAAGCCCCATTCCCAAACTGCTAGTTCCGACTAAGAGGGAGTCCAACTTTAATGATATATTGGAGGTTTTTAAGCAGGTTAATATCAACCTTCCATTATTAGATGCAATTAGGCAGATTCCCTCTTATGCCAAGTTCCTTAAGGACTTGTGTACGCGAAAGCGTAAGCTCAGTGTCCAGAAGAAATCCTTCATAGCTAGTCACGTGAGTTCTATTATTCAGAATACCACTACTCTAAGTATAAAGACCCAGGGTCCCCTACCATTGCTTGTACAATAGGTAAGTACCGTGTTGAGAAAGCATTGCTTGACTTAGGAGCCAGTGTGAACTTACTGCCATACCATGTGTACCTTAAGCTAGGACTTGGTGAGATGAAACCTACCCAGATGACACTTCAGTTAGCTGATAGGTCCGTAAAAATTCCTCGTGGTGTGATCGAGGATGTTCTCATAGAGGTTGACAAGTTTATTTATCCAGTGGATTTTATTATCCTAGATACCCAACCTGTCCCTGACCCAGAGAACCAAATACCAGTGATTTTAGGTCGCCCGTTTTTAGCCACATCTAATGCGATCATAAACTGTCGAAATGGTATTATGAATCTATCTTTTGGTAATATGACTATTGAGTTGAATATTTTTAATGTCAATAAGCTACATTCTGAGCTAGATGACACGTGCATTGAAGAGGTCAACATGATAGGAACCTTAGTTCCGAATTCTGTACCAAACACCGAATCGGAAGATCCATTAGAGAGTTGTCTAGCCCGTTTTAGCATGGATTTCGACGATGATAGCAACATTGAACAAGTAAATGCTCTGTTGGATTATATTCCTATGTTAGATACCGATAGATGGAAATCTAGGTTTGAACCATTAATAGCTACCGAATCTACCTTAAGCCCTTATTTCGAAGAGCCTAAAGATCCTCCTAAGTTGGACCCCAATTATGCATTTGTAGGCCCATCTGAGATTTTGCCTATAACTTCCGATTTGGATAATGATCATGAAATTAGGCCAGTAATCGTGCTTCAACACAATAAGGAAACCCTAGGGATGACCATATAGGATATGAAACATATAAGTCCTATAGCTAGTATACCTCAAAATAATTTAGAGGATGAACCACCTGATTATAACTCAGAGAAAGCAATTGACCTTTTTCAGGAACCGGATGGTCTAGAAATTAGGAATATTGTGACTAGTTTATGTAGAGATACCCAAAACTCTAAGTTTGGGGGTAGTGAACTAGAAGAAATTCAATCCATAGTTAAAGGTCTTACGGAGAATAGTGATTACCCTAAATTTGGGGGTAGAGATTGTCAATTATCCACAGTAGAAGTCCCTAACTTGGGACTCAAGCCTAGTGCATCTGAGGTATAGCTTGAGTCTATTCAGACTCCACAACCTGATCCGCCTGATACTTTTCAGGAGGAAATCCATATATTAGAAACCCGTTTTTCGGATGAATCTATTTTTCAAGACACTCTTATGAAGCCCAACTGGAGGGTCTGGATAGATCCGGTTGTCTTGCAAGAAACCTTAGATGAGGATGTGCTCCTTCTGTTCATTTTTCTGAACCAGTACAGTTGTCTCATATTGGTGTTAGCTCTATTTGGTATTATGGACCCACAACTCTTTCGGCTATTGGTATATGACTTTGGAAGGTGAAGATCCTTTTTGAGGTATTTGATGTCTGGATGAAGACTTTAAACTTAGCACTTCTTGGGAGGTAACCCAATCTCATGCAACATGGTAATATCTTTCCTTAACTCTTTTTCTTCAAGTGGTAACAGTTTCTCCTTGTTCATGCTTTTAATTTTATCTTTAGAACATTGAGGACAATGTTAGATTTAAGTTTGGGGGTGGGGAAGAAACTTTTTGTTAGTTTTAAGTTGCAATAAATAAACTCCAGAGCCTAGAAATTTACGCCTATTAAGGACAGCACTAACCAATCTAAGTGGATGGAAACATTTTTGTTTTAGGAGTTGAGGAACCAATCTGACTAGATGGAAACATATATAGAGTCTATTCATAAAAGCACAGAGCTCAGGTGTCAGAAATAACATGATAGTTTCGCCATATCTCGTCGAGTCCTTTTCACTTTCTATTTTTAGTTTTCTTTTATTTCAAGTGATTTGGCGGGGCACACAATTCAAGTTGTTACCTTTGCTAGGGTGAAATAGAGTGACTGAGTTATCAAAAAAAAAAAAAAAAAAAAAGACCGGACCAGTTAGACCAGTCGGAATAAGTATTAACACTTGGATAGCAATATGCATGTGTTCTCCCTGTTTCCGACGCCAAAGCAAGCGTGGAATGCAGGACCCATGGGAACTATCGTGTAATCTGCTGACAAGAAGCATGCGCTTGGATCAAAAGATCTATTCATGCCGTTAAGTAAAAGAAAAAAAAAAAAAGGTTATTGTTATGTGTAGTCAACTGCTGGTTCCCTTATATTTGCCAGTTTGTTGATCTAGATTTAAGTTATTGACCACCGGTTCCCTTGTATATGCCAGTGTGTTAATATTAATCAGACTGGTATCTCGGTCATTTAGGTTAGGTTCATCTTGGCAGAGGCCTTCAGACAGATATGGGAAACACCGTTCACTTTTCAACCATCTACATTTTTCTTTTTCCATCTTCTTAATCTTTTCATGTGATTAGTCTGACTCCGAGTATGATGTCCATTGTGAAACTATCTTAGTAGAGCTATGTCACTTATATGAATTTTAGTATGCTTGAGTGCAAACTCGTGTACAACAATTGGAATTTCGCATCAGGGTTCTTCCTCTTGGAGTCAATAATTGTATGCCAACCGAGGAGGTTCTTTAGTGCTTTCCAAGGTTCTGCGTAGATAGCTAGGGTATGGAGTATTGGTTTTAATGGGTACACCTCTGATAAACCCACCCGAGATTAACTCGGTCACTTTTCAAGAATAAATTTTGCTCGAGGACTAGCAAATAATAAGTTTGGGGGTATTTGATAGACACATTTTTGTGTCTAATTTGATCTCAATAGTATATATTGTCGGAACTCGATTTTGTACTAATTTTGTTATTTTATGTATTTGTAGGTATTTTTTGGAAATAAATATTTTTTGGAAAATTCGGCTCGAAAAGTTGATTTTGGCACCCGGAGGACAATTGTTATTCGGACTCTCGCTTTTGGATAAGGGGTAACCTAATTACTAAGGGACACCCCAGGTCACCTCAAGGCAGCTGTTATTCGCACCCCAGTTCAGGATAGGGGGACAACCTTTCTTCTTCGTTTGAAAACTGAAAATTGGCGGGAAACGAAGAACAGTTCTGCATGATGTTTGATCGAGAAAATGAAGAAGTTGGAATGCGATTCAATCGCTGAAAATTGGCATAAAGATGTGATATGACATAGGGAAGACATTTTGGGCATCGAATTTGATCGACATTGGATGGAAAGCTCGTTTTAATTCACGAGCTCAAAACAGAGCAACGTGAACTGAACACGAGCTCAATCGTGTTTCTGCTATGCATGGAGTGATGTGGAGGCGCGGGAAAGCTTCTGAGGCGTGGAGAAGATGATTAGGAGCGTACATGGAGTGAATTAACGTGTGGATAATCTAAATTTGGTAATTATTCCTATTTCTGGGCAGCGAGCAATTAGAGGATTAATGGGAAATTATACGCATTGATGTTAGTATTTTTGGGCTCCAAAACACTATAAATACTAGCCTAATTCGTCGAAAATAGGTTGGCAAGTCATTGGGAGAGATTTAGAGCCGAGAGAATCAAAAGAAGAGGTCGACAGGCGAAGAAGTTCTGCTGCTGCTCAGCCAAGAACACGAAGAACATTGTACAGTCCAGGAGAGTCGCTGACTAGTGTCGCATATTTCCGACAACTCTCAGTTCCTTTCCCGCGACTTTGGTGTTGTGCTTACAACACTTCTAAAGTGCCGTTGTTACCTGACGCTTTCTGTGGGTCGCAAAGAACGGTCTTAAAACGATTTTCTTCTTATTTCATCATTTGTAATCAACTTTTGAGCATTAATAAAATCTTTTTAGATGTATAACACCATGATGAGCTAAACCCAATCCCAGGGGTGACGGAGGAAGCCATTCACACAATATTTATGTGGTAATTGTTATTTATTTAATTTTTGCAATATTTTTATATGATTAATTGCATTGAAAAAAAATGATTTAAATGGTTTTTATTAATCAATTGTATTTTCTCTTGATAATGCATGATTAGTTTTATACTCTTGATGCATTATGCTTGCGACTAACATTTGATATTTTGGAAATCTGCTTTTGGCAATTATTAAGAATCAAATCAATTATTTAATTTGCATAATTAAAAATTAAATAACATTACATAAATATTGTTGAATGGTGGAATCTTCACCTCTATTTTTCTCCATAAAAATTCACATCACTTTGTTTAATTTTGTTACATTTCTAAGTTTTAAAAAAAAAAATCTATCTTCACAAGTCTGAAAAGAACCCTGTTTTAAAACCACTATCTACAACAACTTTTGAAAATACATCAACCGGTCAGTTCTGTCCTTATTGTATCTGGTTGTGTTTTAGTAAATATGGACAATATTATATCTAATATGTGAAGTTGTTATTTTCTATAGATGCGGGATAAACTATGACTTTCTTGATGAAGACAATTCTTATCTGTGCATTTTATTGAGGTGAAAACTGATTTCATTCTGACAGTTTTCTTGTAACTTATAAGCCTTCTTTTTCTTCCATTTATACCTTGTAAGTCTTAGTTCTGAACTGGTCTCTTTGACCTAGGCACCCTCAGCACCAAAGATCCTCAATACCATGATAAGGTATTGTCTGCTAAACGAAATGGAAAACTGGCTAATGCCTATACAAGTCATACGGGTATGTGATTTAATCATTATCATTTTTCTATTTTTTTACTATGTAAATCTTTATACATCTAAACTTTCTTCGGGACCATTTCATGCGCAACCACAGGTGCCTGCTGCCAAAGATAAAGAAGCAATTTACAACATGCTTCCTTACCTTTGAGTGTAGGCCATGTTGAACATCCATCTGAAATGCAATCTGTAATTTGGTCTCAGGTCTCCATGTTCTAGTTATATATGACTTACTGTGGTTCTATAGTACACAATAATTAGTATTACTCTCTTTCATGATTAGTTCAACTTCCCCGAATAACAGTTTTTAATAGCTTTTTGTATGAATGTCGAAGTTGTAAGTATAACTCAACTTACATCAACATATACTCTAGAAAAAACACTTACTCTCTCATCCACTCTTCAACATTGATACAAATTTGTATGCATGTTATATGATTTTTTTGAGTAGGGGTATTTCTTTTCTGTGGATGCTCACTGGAATAAAGTGATCAACTTTAATTAACCAAAGAATTAAACTTAACAGGTGATCCCATGTATGGAACGTGCAGTTCTGGATCAACTTTCATACTATTTTACAGCTTGGCTAGCTGCTTATGCTTATCCAACTAGTTAAGCGTAAACGAAGTCCCGGTAATTTAACCCTGTCAAGTTTTCAGATGTTAGACTAGTACTCCTTCATTAAGCCTTGCTGATATGTATTTTGTGATTTATCTCACCGCTCAGCTAGCTGCTTATCCCACTACGTTGAGGGAAGCCTTGGTAATTTAACTATGCTGAGTATTCCATTGTTTAGCCTTGCTGTTATGCATTTTGTGATTAGTATGCCAGTTAACAAATTCCATCTTGGAGGAAAACAAAGAGAAGAGTTCTAACCATATCTCCCTGTCCCGCTCCAAACTCCCTTCAGTTAAAATAAGGGATACTCTATATTAGGGTACCTATTATATGTTCGTCTGTCTGTCTATCTCCCATATTTTCTTAGTTCATTTTTGATTTCAGGAGTTTCGGGATTTGGATCAGGCTTCTTATTGTCAATAATCCAGTAATAAACAAAGATGTAGCAGGCACTTATAAGTTGTAACTGGTACTGGAAGTGGGGTATAAACTAGGTAAGGTAAGTCAAAGGGCACTTGAAAGTTACAATTTTAACCAGAAAAATAAAACCTATTCTACTTTTTGCCTAATGACCAGTAAGAAAAGAATAATGAGAAAAAGTTTCTTCCGAAAGAAAGTTCTCTCCTTGTTTTTGTCGATATATATGACGAGATTCTGCTCTAGTCTTGTTTTGTGTTCTAGACCTTTCCACTTGACAGGCAATCTAGTCTTCATTTTTTTGGCAGAATATTTTGTTATTTCAAAGTCCATCTTCAAACGTTTTTCCGCCAAGTCATTGAGTTAACAAGCAGATTACCAATTTCATTTTGGAAAGGGAAAGTCGGGGAACTAAAAATATGGAGGAACATATATAAAGACCCAGAAAAACTCTTCAAGTCTTACTTTGTGACGTTGTATATAAATTGCAATATAAGTTCATGAAATTTTCTATAATTCTTTGCCTATTTTTAATATTTGTGGTGTACGGATGTCTCCGGTACTTGCGCAGTGTGACATCTTTATTGTAATTTGTCGAATACACTTTGTTAATTTTTCTATGCTTTTAAAGTCAAACTACATCCTAGTGGCAGGGTTTGGAAGAGCTCTTGCAGTATGAGCCTGCAGAGGCATATGATCAGTAAACAAGACATGGAGTAGGTATGAGATGGAAGTGTCACTGCCTTTCGAAACTTTTTTGGAGGCTTCCGTTGGTACTCTTTTATGTGGGCGCGTTTTCTTGTTTCATAATTACTGTTTATATTGATATGTCCACAACTAGTAGAATCCATATATCAAGTTAGATGTAAACTGTTTTTCACGATATTATTAGATTTAATGAGTGATAATTTCATTCAGATTTTGTTATTGTGTTGCTTATTTTATGTTTTTGCACGGCATAAATTAAAGATGTTTTGAGGCTTGAAATTATGCCCAATATCTTCTTACGTGTAAGTTTGATGGTTTGGACACGTCGGATAAATGAAATTCGAGACCAGTACGCAAATTGGTCACGGTATAATATAAAAATTCGTGTCCAGTAAACGACTTTGGTCACGGTGGATACACCAGTTCGATACTTAATAAGAAAATTCGTCACGATGTGCAATAAAAATCCGTGACTATTGAAGTGCTAGTCACGGTGGATTTCACGAAATAGCCACGAAAATATACCGTGTCCAAATGTCATGACTTTTGGCCTAGCAGGATTTGGTCATGGTTTTCCCAAAAATGAATTACCATGACCATAGACATTTGGACACAGTAAATTACCGTGGCCGAAAGGAATTTTTGTACTAGTGGCTAATGTCTTAAGGGAAACGTCTTGAACACGTGACTCACTCTATTTTTTCCAAAGTTTTTCCTTGTTGCTGTTGCGGAGATCATGGGAGCTTAGGGCTGCACAAACCCGACCCTACCCGCCGGCCCGACCCACACCCGCCAGTTTTTACCCACACCCAACCCTACCCACATAACACACGAGTCGACTATGACTAGCCCCGTTTGAAACCCGCCAAGTATTGGGTCGACTATGACTGGCCCCTTATAAAACCCAACTACCCGCTCACCCGCCTAGAAAGCATCAAGCCATCCATTATCCTTGGATTACTTCCCATCCACTATCCCAGCTGTTAAATCCTTTAGCAAGAGTAAAACCTAAATCAACCTAAATACCTAATCGACCGACTCCACTTTCTCGGTTTCTCTTTTCATTTTTCAGTTCTCACTTCTCCGAGTCTCCCTCTCGGTTTCTCTTCTCCACCAGAGTTCAGAGTCACTCTTCAAAGATCAAATCACCACCAGTATCGTGATATCTTCATCACCAGTAACACCAACAAGGCAAAAACGTGAGGTAATTTCATCTCATGATTCAATCAAAAATGATTGTTAGGGTTCATGTTGTTTGATTTGAATCTGTTTATTAGGGTTTACTATGATTTTAATTTGATTTTTTGATACTTGGAGTTCGATTGTCATACCATCTCATGGTTAGGGTTTATGTTAGTTTTTAATTTGAATCTGAATATGATTGTTTGATGTACTGTGATTGAAATTTGTTCCCTTTTTTCGTTTAATGGATTGGGTTTATCTTTGTTCTTTGATTTATTTGTTTTTTTTTTCATTTCTAGAAATTTGTCAGTATGAAGCTATAATAGCTATTCAAGTTTTTTAGATTTCAGATTTTGATTATATGTTGCATAAATTCAATTGGGTTTGGTCCCCATCATTTAACATGGTTATTGATGTTATCAGCATACCTTCTATAGTTTTTTCATGTAATTCAGGAATCAGGATTGATTTTTCAGTCTTTAGTGACACCATTAGAGTCATTTCATTTTGTATTGAGTTGTCACTTGTTTCTTATGTGCAGGTTACCACTTACCATGGTTGAAATCTCAGAAGATGATTCTGCTTCAAATCTTCTAGTTGTACATGGAATTGCATCGCAAATGGGACCTCCGCTTCAACTTCCACCGCGTTCTGGTCATGTGCCTGGCCCTGGAGCATCAGTTGGGCACTTAAGGCCTTAATTTTATTACAAAATTGGTTACGTACTCCGATTGACATGGATTCTTCTAGCCTTGGAGTGTAGGAGGAGGAGATTGATATTCTTGAGTTGGGTATGTTACTTTTAATACTTTCTTGGTTCCTTTTAAGTTTATGTTTTTTTTTTAAGTTTATATTGTTTCAATGACTCAATAGACATGTCTTGGTTAGTAGATAATTACCTTTTAATTTTCTTTTCCGGTTCATAATTGTTGATGCCTAACATGTTAGTTTTCAATGGATCGTAATGTTAGTATTTAACTGGATCTTTCACCCCTTACTTGACTGTTTACAATGGATTCTTTAATCAATGACATCAACTGTTTCTTATAGAGCATGCTTTGATTAATGACATCAACCGTTTCTTATAGAGCACAGTACCTGTTAGGTTTCTTGTAGATCATACTACCTGTATCATGTAAACAGTATGTCATGAAGGCTGATTTCGTTTTACTAATTGTTCACTTTGTTTTTTGCAAAATTGCAGAGCTATTTGGTGACCTTGCTACTTCTTCCAGCATCGTAGATGATGATTGATTCCTATTGGCTTAGACAAGGTGATGGCTTAATTCACTTTTGGGGGGTAGAACATCCAAATCTTTTGAGGGAGAATGTTGCAAATAGTATGGATCAGAAATGCACTATTTTTTTGATCTTTGAACTCATTTCTATGCAATGTACTGTCTTTTCTCTTTTGAGATTTGAACTCATTTCTTGTTACTATTGTTAGCTTTATCTTTCTTCAACTTTAAACACTTTTAATTGTGGCCTAACACTTGGACATGGGGTCAGGTTTTATCTTCTTTAAGAGTTATAGACTATAGTTATTGTACATAATATATTTCTCAGTTCTCATCTGTTTTACGACGGGTAAACCCGTCACCCGCCCGACCCAACCCGCTGAAGTGTGGGTCGGGTGAAAACCTACCCGTTTTAATGTTGAGTCGACTACGGGTGATAGCTTCAAATACCCGCCATCAGCGGGTAGGGTGGCGGGTGAGTCCAAACCCGACCTACCCGACCCAATGTTCAGCCCTAGGGGAGCTCGTCCGTTTCATCAAATCGATCACTTCCATTATAAAGGAGCTAAGTATCAATAACTTTTGTTTATTTGATTTTTTCTTTTTTTTTGATTATTGCACCCAGCATTTCTTACGGTAACTGATTCGTGATTGAACTGCGTCCTGCGGCTGTTGCGGAGAAGGTCAAAGAATTAGAGGTGAAACTTGCTGCTGTTATGCAAGAGCTGGAGAAAAAGCCTGCTGACATGGACCATATGGGGAATGCTAATACGCGCTTGCAAGCCGATATTGCTGGAGCTTTTGAACATTCGCTTGGGGAATAAAGTACAAGGACGGAAGCCTTTGATTTAATTCCTAACTACTTTTATTTTCCATTTGTTGTGTGGTCAGGAAATCAATTAAATTACAAAATTTGTAAGTACGAAAAGGGTGAGAATTTCAGTTCCATAAATTCTGGTATTAATATCGGCTCTAATTTATTAAGTTTATGGTACGAACGGTTTTAATACCGATGAAGCCAGATATTGTCACATCCCTGAAGGATGGCATAAATTTGATTTTCTTTTTTCAATAGTCTCCAGAAATTTTGAGATAATTCCACCAGAAACTGGAATACCCTGTGGCATGGAATGGGTGCAAAAGTGTTTTCCGCTAGCTGGCTGGTCCCAGAAGTGACCCGTAACAAAGTGCTAGACGGTTTCTATCAGCGGTCCCTGAAGTGACATGCGACTGATATTAAGGCAATTTCTGCCACAAAGACTGTATCCATGTGCACACTTGGAAATTGATATTTCGTCGACACCGAAGGTGACGAAAATGGAGATTTTTTGATATTGTATAAGTACCATATGTATTTTGATGTTTTTCCTTTGTTTTAAGTTTTGTTTATTTTCTTTGCTCATTTTTGTAAGTAATGGATTCCAGAAACTATCCATGAGATGTTGTCGACTCCAGAAGTTGTCCGACATATATTTTGTGCCTTCCTGTGATGATCCAAAATTTATGGGTTCCAGCAGTAATCCATAAAATAGACTCCAGAAGTGGTCTATCGAAATAGCTGGATTCCGGGAATTAGACACGAATTTTTGGGTTCCCGAAGTAGCCCATGGTTACATAACGATTTTGTTAATGACTTATTAATGTCCGTCTCTCGTCTATCTGTGACAACGGATATGGACTTCTGAAGTAATGTATCCATTTTAAATAGACGATAGAGATATCTGTCTCAGAGACCAGAACAATAAACACGATTTTTCGAAACACTAATAATTTTATAACCTTGAGGATGTTTGATTTTTGGAAATGTAAAACATCATTTTTCAGTTTCGAATAATATGATAGACGACTCCGAAAGAGCTTGTATCATTTTGGTGGTATATCATTTTGACTCCTTATATTATTCTGGATTCCTGAAGAATCCGTTGAGTTTTTGAGAATATTTGGCGTTACCACCTTGAAATGATAAATGAGCATTTTTATGAAATATTTTGTTATTTCATTTTTTTTTGTGCCAGAAGCACGTTGTAAAGAAGCGTAAGGCTCTCTTTTATAGGGTGTACCATAAGAGAATTCGAACAGTCGAATTTTTCATTGTTATTATCCAGAAGTTTAATGACCCTTGAATTATTCATGCTCGGGCATGTTTGATTTGGACACCCAGGTTCTACCAAAATGAGTAGAACGAAACAAAATGCTCATGAACATCCTATACATAACCTGAAGCTTATGTCGAATAAGGATGTAAAACGTGTTGTTCTTTCTCTGAGACATTTGGCTCTTTAACTGGCATTGACAATTGCATTATGGTAACCCGTTGAATAACCAACATTCCATAGAGGATTTAAGGTGGAATTTGTGGGGCATATTCACCCTGCACTATGGACAATTATTTCAATACTTTATTGTATTGATAGATGCATCTACTACACGGTCTCTTGTTATATTAACACGTGATGTTAGATTTTGCCAAACTGTTTGTACAAATCTTGTGGTTGCGTATCCATTTTTGGAATTTCCAGTTAAGTCCATTTATTTTGGTGGTAAATTTATAGGATTTTGATGCTTTGCCTTCAATTAGTATTATATCGAGCATATAGTTAGCACATGTGCGCACTCGACATGGTCTAGTTGAGTTCTTTGCTTAAGCATCTTTAGTTTATTGCTCGACCAACTATTTACCATTAGCTATGTCTTGCGAAGCAACCTTACAATTTACGTTTTTGGTCCATAGCGTCACCTAGCTATATATGTTGGTTTCGATTCATAAGACATTTAAAACCATGTGCTGGTAATGTCTTATTGAAGATGAGACTGTATTCCCGCCGTTAGGGGGAGGAAGTAAGCCGTTAAAAAGGAACTGCGTGAAATGTCTCATCTCTCATCGAGCCTGCAGCTGTTTTTGGGTACTTTTTGTATAGTTAAATTAAAACCCAAAAACTATCGTGAGTAGAATTGCCTTTGAATATCAGGCAACTATGGAACCAAAAGTTTCCAGAAATGAGATAGTAATATTTCCGCCATGATCAGGAAGACTAAGATGCCACCAGAAGTTGGCATGACAACCCGCCACCAGAAGTTGGCGTGACCAAGGTTTATAACCTTCAAGATTCTTCCCCTTTAATCAGGGGGATAATTTTCACCACAAGAGGATGGTGCGAGTTATGTTGATAACCTAAAAAGGTTCTCCCGCCTTAATGAGGGGGAGAAAGACTGTCGTTTGAAGATGTCATGTATTATGTCGACAAATTTAAAGGCTTTCCTTTGAAGCCATGGATATGACATGCATCACCTAAGGGTTGCAGTAAGAGATGTCGACAATCAAATATGTTATCTGATTAAGCTTTATCCTGATCAAAGAAAGTTCGGCTGTCACTAGAAATGGCGTGAGACATCTCATTGTTTTCCCACACTAAGATATTGGATGTAATTGAGGTGTTGGAGATTACTCATGATTAAAACAAATAACTGCAGTAGCTCTAGGAAAATATTGTTTGTCACTTGCTTGTGGATGCAGACACGGGAAGTTACCACAACAGGTTAAATCATGCATATCACAATGACCAAGTCGTGTGTTACAACACACTTGAGGCCTGAATAAGTGCCTCATATATGCCTCTTAAAAGAGAGTCCAATCACTTTTATAATATGTAGTGCTCTTGAAGAGAGACTACAGATAGTGCTCGTGGAGACTATCATAATATGATCCACATTCTCTATGTTTGAAACTCCTTATTGAAGATGAGGAGATGATAATGCCCCTGAAGTGCCGCTGGTACCAGTATGTAAAACTTTTGTTGAGTATGCATGCATTAAGAGAAATTTGTGGAATCTATATAATTGTCGATTATCTATTTAGAATAGTAGTTATGTACCCCTCTGCAGAGGAACATCGACAACGTGATTGGTAGGCATATAATCTATTCCCCTCAAAATAAGGTAGAGGATGGAATCTCTCCAAAAAGCGCAAAAGATCGGATCCGACTCACACCGTAAAAATCATGAGGCATGAATATTATAGGTTGGTGTTTGAGACGAAGCGCAGCGAGAGAAGCATAATCGCTCAAAGTGAGATTTAGGGGTTTTTACTGCTGAACCCCCCCCCCCCCCCCAGGATTGATTATGTAAAACGAACAGTATTCTCCTAATATAGATGCACTTTAGTGTGGTAGTCCCTTAAGGACTCATACTGCATCTTATTATGACTAGTGAATGTAATGGATCCCTTGAGGATTCGAGTTTCCAACTCAGGAAGCCACCTGACTTTTTGAACTATGTCAGGCTTGAAATAAGTCGTAATCACTACATATGAGAAATTCATGAACAATGCCTGTGTGTGTTTTATTTTCTTTGGTATAAGTTTAATATCCGGATGAATGGATGATATCATCTTCGGCTTCTTAAAAAGACTTTCAGAGCGCTAAAATCCACGCTTGAACTAGACTATGATATCTTGTTGAAATTGAAATATTTCTCGGCCAAAGGTTCGAGAATATGCTAGCATAGGCTAGAGTATCTAATTTTTGATACTGGTAATACTTATTGTGCTACTAAAATTAGCACCATTACTATGTGATTCCCAAAAAGGGGAGTGGTCGATCTATCTGTTACGTACGTATAAATAATATTTTATGGTCCAGAAGTACCATTTACGGATTTAATACATGTATTACCTTGTTGTTCTAAATTTTCTTTTGGAGGTTAAACTTTTAAAGGACGAAATTGATTCTACAGTGTTTATGAGTTTACAAAAGGCCTTTTCATTGTTATGCCTGAAGTTAAAGCGGAAAATTGAATTTGGTGTGCAATGATGAAGGATTTAAATGCGAAGTGTACATTGCTAGTGGTGCACTCGGCGCAATACCTGCAGTCAATCCTCCATAAAACTGCAAATAGTAAAGCAGTTTTCTGAAGACTATATAATATTTGCACCACCAATCGCTTTAAGAAGTCATGCTTCAGGGGAAGTAAACTCGTAGAATCAAAGGCTGGACTTAAACGCGCTGTACTCTTTTTCCTTCAACAAGGTTTTTTCCCAATGAGTTTTCCTTGTCAAGGTTTTAACGAGGAAGCATATGCGTTCCCAGCACCATTATCGGGCGACGTCCGTTGTACTCTTTTCCTCTGGTCTGGTTTTTCCCACGTGGTTTTCCAGACGAGGTTTTTAATGAGGAAACATGCTCTTCGACGTCGGAATTTTCGGAATTTGAATGCTTAGGTTTTGTCCCAAGAGGTTTCCTGGCACGGGCGTTCAGGTTTTGTCCCGAACGGTTTTCCTGACGCAGGCGTTTAGATTTTTGTCCCAAGTGTTTTTTCCTAACGCAATTATAATGGAGGAAATATTTCATGACGGTGACCAACCTCACTCTAAGCTCGGGTTTTCCAAGTGGGTTTTCCTGACGCAGTTCCAACGAAGGAAATATTTCGTGGCAGTAAACATTCTCATCCAGAGCTCCGACTATGTCCTTAAATGGTTTTCCCGATGCAACTTTAATAAGGGAAGAAAACTCGTGACGACCATAATCACTTTAAAGCTACCGGTGTTGTACTTTGTACTTTCTCTGCGACCGATTTTTGTCGCACTTGAATTTCACCGGTAAAACTTCGACAAGGGAATATTTTAAATCGTTGGTCATCCAAGGGGTGTGTCGTGTAATGTAAAGAAGTTTCTGGTGGCTGACCACCTCTTTACACCACCAAAAGAAAAGGATAAGGGTTGGCGACTTTATCTTAGCTAGACTAATCTTAACCCTTAAGTTTTTAAGCATTACCTAATGTAAACAGATGTCCCTATACGTGGATGTTTATCATTCCCTTCAACTGATAATGGTTAGGCTATAAATAGCCGACCCCCTTATGTAATATGGATGTATTACTTTAAGAAACAGAGTAATAAGAAATGAAACTGGAAATTTAATTCCCGTCTTCTCCCATCTTTTGTCTTCTATGATTTCAGTTACATACCAACACTAACCATGTTTAGTTGTATCGGCATAGTACATACATGAGAGTCGCATGAGAACACAACAGGTTTCCATTTTAACCAGTACTAGTACTAGTAGTATATAGTTCCGTTCCTGGCATAAGAGCCCACTGCGCAGACACAATGAAGGATAGTAAGTTAATGTTTAATTGGAGAATAGAGAATGGGCCTATGCAGTTACAACACAAATTATTGGGTTCACAAAGGGTTACAATCACATGGCCCAGAAGTACCAATTGCAATTTCCTGAAACAAATTTATTGGCGTATCTTCCCCCTTAAAGGCCTTGACAAATAAAGCTCTCACATTAAACGGTGATGAAACCCTCGCTTTCTATTCGTCTAGAAAGGACTTTTCTAATGCAGAAGCTATGGTGAGGACACTTGGCATAACTCTATTGGTTGTAATAACTAAAATGTGATTACAATTTGGATACATCAAATATTTAACTGTCCGTTAGTAACGGTGTTGAAAAAAAAGTAGGTAGACAATACTTATGTTGGAATTTAAACTTGAATTATTTAGTTACACCGTGTTTATACCTGTACTTAACTATACTTTAGTAAGGGTGGATAAAACTCACGTCCAAACCGTTAAATAAATGGCTCCCGATCGTCTACGCCTGCCAATAAACGAACGCCACGTGTTCAGTTTTCAACGTACCAAAATCAGAAAAATTGAATATATTAAAGTTGTTAAAATCAAAAGATTTTCCGGAGATAAAAATGGAAAATGTTTATCCTCCCTGAACTCTCTCATACTGTATCATAGTCTTCAGAATAATTGATGAACACTTTTCATCTTCTTCAACATTTTCAATCTATGATTGTTTTGTTTTAGTTTTAAATACATATGGAGCCTGGTAGAAATCGACTACTATAACTATAGTGAAGGAACTCCTTACCATTGTATGACCAACACCCATAAGTTAAAATGTTTCATTCGCAATCTATATTTGTTCTTTCTCTCCTTGGATGGTACACTTTATGCCTCCTCCATTGCAGCCAAATGACTTGGGGGGATTGGTTTTTCTGTTCATAGTATTAATTGGAAGGATGAGTTTTAGCAAACATATCACGTAGCTGCTCTCTTCGTTTTCACTTTCAATAAAATCAAACTTGAGTGATTTAAGAAAGGAGAGTTATGTGTTGAGATCACTGCATATAGAGTCCTTCAGTTTGACACACTCGAACATTTTTCATAACTATAAATCTGATACAGTATGAGCGAGGAGATATTTGAGGAAGGATAAACATTTTCCATTTTTATCTCCGTGAGAATCTTTTAATTTTAACAACTTTAATATATACTCAATTTTTCTGATTTTGGTATGTTGAAGACCAAACACGTGACGTCCGTTCATTCGCAGGCGCAGAGTTGTAGTGAAGTTTTGGATGTAGACGATCCGGAGCCTAAATAAATAAAGAACAGAAGAAAAAAAACGTGATTCTCTTAAAACGTCAAACTCTTAAAACGGCATTCCTATTAAAAAGGAAATCGCTGACAGATCAAAATAAGAAAATTGGTTGAAATATGGAGTTCGTCCAAAAAAGGAATTGTCTTTCTTTACATATATATGTATGCAACCCGTAACACAAACCATGCAATTACAAAACCTTTGATCATTAACTTAAACCTAAATCATGGAGCCATTGATCATCATCATCTCAATCAACTCAAAAAAGAAACCACTAGGATTGCTTGGAGTTTTCTATGTTTTTTAATCCGGCTCGTCCTTGCTTCTCTTTTGTAATTCCTGACTACAGTTCTGTTGATTTATTTCTGGGCTTTTACTCTGTGCTTTAGGAGGCCGACCAAAATCAAAAAGATGATGATAAGGTAACGCATAAAAACCCTAGACTAATTTTTAGTTTTTTTTTTCTTTTATTCTTCTACTTAACTGTTCGATATCCCAGATCATCGGATATGCAATACATTCGAGAGATTGTTAGGTTCCCTCCCTGCTCATTTGGCCATTGATTACTGCTCATTATCAGGGATGTGGATTACTGATTATTCGGCCATTTCACTTTCCCTATACCATCGATTAATTGCATCCGAGGAACCAGAACCTGGATCAAAAAGGTAATCTTGCCACCTCCTGGATTAAATTTTCTGATGATATCTTATGCAGTGCAGGTATCAGAGAAAAAAGTAATGGCATGACGAGTAGTACAGAGCAAATGCAGAAAGACCCATAGGTGGGAAAAACCTGAGCTCAGTTGGTCCCGAACGTCCTGATCATGTGGAGATGGATCCGAGAGTCAGCATTAATAGCAGCAACGCCCTCCCGAGCTACATGCAAGCTACCCAGTCTGCAATAGCCAAAGCCCACGTGAACAACTCCCCAAGGTCCAGATCTGATGTACAAGACAAGGATGTTTACATCAAAAAGAGACATTCCTTACCTGCAAATGGAAAACAAGGCTATTCCCGTGTTGATGCGTCAACGTCGCGGAGAAATCTGGGTGCTAACGGAAACCATCTCCTTGGTGATTTTTACATCTATTTCTTAATGCTACTTTCACAGTATACACTAAAATTTAACACCTCCAAGACTCTTGCCTATCGGAGATATCAATCTCAAGCCAATTATTACAATTGTACTCTTAAAATAGAAACAGCAAGATCAGATCACACAACTACAAGAAAGTAGTATCTGTCTGGCTTCACAATCCCAGTGAAGTCTTTAAGTCGTTAACCTGGTTTAGAAGAAGAAACCAAAGGTTAAAGGAGAATCGACTCTAGCTTAGCACAACTAGTATCACACAGAAGGTGTGGGGATTAGGTTTCCAAGTTGGTAGAATTCTCCCTTATAGTATTTCAAATCAGGGTTTGCAATCAATGTTAGCTTGGTAACAAAGTATTCAATATTCACCGTTAGATGAAAACCTGATTAGATTCAAGCTAATATCTTTCAACTGTTAGATCGAAAACTAGTTTGTTACACACAAATGAAATGCACTTTAAATAGGCTTGTATTACCGTACGCAAACTTGTACATTTGTTGGTTCAACAATAGTCAACCAAATGGTTAGCCATATGATCACTTTCATATCAACCATATTCTTCTTCACCATAACTAGTTCAAGTGACTCAAATGAACTAGTTAGAGAGTTGTTCAATTGTAAGGAAATCTTATGTAACTACACAAGTCACAATTGAAGCAAAAACGATTTGATTCACTCGAATCGGTTCATGAACTATATAGACACGGTTTGCAATTTGCATTCCTTAGTTTATATAAGAATAAGTTCACAAACAATTGTCTTTAGATATAACCTACCAAAATTCGCGGACTGGGTTCGCGGACTTAAGTTCCCGGAAGGAGTTCTCAAACTCCAGCAGAATTTCTCGGGTCGAAAACTTCCGCCAGTTCGGACTGAGTTCGCGGACTTGGCTCACGCCACCATACCGGTTCTCTTGATCAACAAAGTTCGCAAACTTTGGTTCAAGGAATAAGGACTTACACATATATGTGTTTCCACAACAATGCTTATATCCTCCAATTGTTATATTATGTAAACTCTCATTTCAATCATTTGAAACATTTTTAGAGGACGTTGATATTCTATAGTTGTTATTCACAAAGTATTTTTCATCAAAGTAAGCAATTTTCAAAGTGATTGAAACTTGTCATGACTTTCGTCACTAGGTAAAGATGAATTTGGCTAAAGCGAAAGCTTACCAACACATATTTCGAGAAATAGATAGGTGAGATAAACTCGGCTCGAAATAGCAAATGTGTATAATCTAAGTCTATATACCAAAACGACTTTTGTCTCAAGATAGGAGATAAATAGACTTTTGAGTGATAGATAAGTTCAAGTCTCCACATACCTTTTAGTCGATGAAGATCCATCGGTTCCTTGAGTAGTCATTCGTCTTGTATGATGATTTCCATGGAGTTCTTGAGCTCAACTACACTTTCTATCCTAGTCCAAGACCTTAGCTATAGTAGACTAGAAATCAAGAATTATAGTTTTGATCACTAACATTGACAAACATGCTTGAGATAGCAATGCATGCGAGTTCGACTGAGCAATTCTCTAACAATACCCATACATTCAAATGATTATGGAGATGTATTATCTACAAAGTTTAACGGTTCAGCAAAAAACCTCGTATTGTATCCCTTAATACTATGTCTTTCTAGAGTTCAAAGATTCGTAGTTTTGTTTTAAATATGCACGACTTGAAAGATACGTTAGGGAATGGAACAGTTCAAGTCAAATATCACTAACCTCAAGTGGAAGGATGATTGTTGTCGTTGTAGCTCTTTGTTTCTTCACATCTTCAAGACTTCGCAATACTTGTAATGTCTCATATCCTAATACTTTCAAGCTAACCTATACGAAGTTGACTCTAGTACATAATCAAGCGACTCTTAACATGAGTTTTGATTCACTAAAATATGACAACCAAACTTGACATACCAACGCTTGGTAGGTTCAACCGAGTAATCCTCTGACAGCTATGCTACCAACCAAAGTTTTGTAAGAACTTCCAATGGATTGATAATATTTTAGATACATTGTTTTGTAAAAAAAAAAAGAATACCTAAAGAATAAGATATAAGAAATAAAGAATTGATAGTATATAAATTTAATGGTAACTTTTGTCATTTATAAAATAAAATATGGATAAAAAAGATAAATTAAGCATTAAATGTAGGTGGGACCAAAGCTTATGCTTTTGTAACTTTTAAAAGCTCCTACTTCAATCTCTTAAAAGTGGATGAAATTTGGGAAGTGTTTTGGATAAAAAGAACTTAAATTCCTTTTTGCTGAATACTAATTAATTTCAAAAATTATTGACATATAAAGAGTTTCAAAGTGCATTTGGCAAAAAAAAAGAAAAATTACCAAACGCACCCCAAGTAAGACCGTATAAAATAGGAAAAAATAATTTGTTTTCAATATAAACTCAGTGCTTCACCTTTAAAATTTTGGTTTCATGAAAAGAAATAGGCAAAAATTAAACCAAAATTTGGCTTAAACATAAACTTACCTTTTCACCATTAAGACTCCGGTTTCTCAATTAAAAATGGGCAAAAATAAGATGAAACCAAATTTTGTTTCAACGTAACTAACTGTATATGCCAACAAAAATATTGGTTTCAACGTTGATTAGTTTTGTAAAATTTGTAAAAATTAAATTTGGTTTCATCATTTTTCAGTCATTTCACCAGGTTAAACATTGATTTTGACGATAAGGATGCGACATTATTTTTTGATGATGGTTTCCACGATGATAATATATTAAAAGAGGTCCGAAGGATAGAAGGTGCATATTAAAAGGAGGTGTTAGTGGTTTTGTAGGATAGAAGGTGGATGCAGACATGATTTTGATGTCCGGTCAGAAGGTGCTAGTGGTGGTTGTAGAGGATAGAAGGTGGAGGCGGAAGTGCTTTCGATGGCGAACCTGGACATGTGATAAGCACGAAAGTGCCATATTTTATATCCATATTTATATTAGATAGGACTCAATATTTTGTCTAATAACATTATTTTAGTGCTTCTGTAGAAAGTACAAACACTACAAGAAAACCTGGATTGAGCAACCATGCATTTTTAGTTGCAAAAGCCCATTTTGAGTCGCTCTAGCCATATAGCCACTAAAAATGGCACTCGCTCTCGAGTTGCAAGAAGTGGATTTGTATAGATCTAGAGCATCTAGGCACTCGCTCTAAATATGTTTCAACTACCATCCGTGATTAACTTATATCATTGGTTTAAGTTTATTCCAATTATTCTAAATTGGGTCGCTCTAAATATGCTTCAACTACATCAGTGACTAGCTAACATTATTGCTTTAAACTTACTCCAATCATCCACAAGTGAGTCGCTCAAAATATGCTTCAGCTATTATCAGCAGCCAAGTAATATCATTGCTTTACAGTTATTCCAACCATCCAAGCGAGTAATATGTTAAGTTGACATACGCCTTAAGCAACTTAACTGACCAATAATCAGTTGCTCAAGGTTGTTTGAAGTACCAGATTTTAGTCGGTGTAAACTTTGAACTCATCTGAATTTAGTTGGTCTAATTACTCATCAAACAGAGAATGTCCCGGTTCGCGGTTCGTTAAAAGACTTCCGGCCAACTTGACTCAAATTAAATAAATTAAAATTAATACAGAAAATAAATATGAACCAAATTAAATGCAAAATCAATTTTTTTTTCGAAGAAGAAAAGTTTAATGCAAAATCAATTTGATTTATTATCACTAAGTTCAATTGACAACATCTGTTATTATTTAGAAAAATTACAGTCTCATGTTTTACAAAAACCAAAATTAGATAAAATACAATCTGATATCTTTGAAAAAATAAATTAGAATCTCATCATGGTAAGGAACAGCGTAAATACAACTACTTCGACTTTTAAGCACCCATCGAAGTTCTTTTAATCACTGGAAGAGCTTGAAAACACTGAAATATCATTCAAACTGTTCTTTTAGCTCTGATTTAGAGTACCCATTCCAGATCTAGTTTCTTCCTCCAAAAAAAAGTGATAAACTTTGTTCCTGCATATATACAAACAAGCAAATCAAAAGAAGAACTAACTATAATAACGTAATGAAACTTAAACAAAAATAGGATGAAGAACTAAATCAAGAAACCAATCAATGATATTTTGTACCTTCTTCAATAAAGCTAGCTGAGAGGAGAAAATCTAACATGATTTGTTCATTCCAAACCAAAAACACTAAAAATCAGACCCATTGAAAAAAATTCAAAGGATCCTAAGACAACCATATTCATATAGCGGCTAACAGAAATTAACAGTGTAGACAAAAAAAAAATCACCATTGAAAAAAATCAAAGAATCCTAAGCCAACAGGAAGCATGAAGTCTTGATTAAACAAATCTTTATGGAAAACATGAGTATGAAGAGAGATGCATACAGATGCAGATTAGTATAGAGGAAGAAGAAACGGAAGTTGTAATAAAAAAAAAATCGTATCACAATACCTAAACTTTGATAAACCAAACCAACATTCAAGATCTAAATTCCTTTACTAAGAAATGAACATCATTTATCAATACATCAACTCAATGACCATCAATTAACAACCTTGATCATTTAGCACGAGAACTACTACGACAAAGTAAAGTTGAAGAAGAATATGAAAATATTGTGAGAGGGAGGCGCATGGTTCAACTTGTTTTGAGAGAGAGAAGGAGGAAAGATAAGAGGCTAAAATGAGTGGATAGGAAAGGATTAGGGTTTCTATACGATTTCTATAGAGAGGCCAAATACAGACCGTAGGATTAGATGGAATAAAAACTAGATTGATGGATGGGGTTTATCTCATTGCCAAGTCACGGAATATCTCTAGTAGGTTCTTGCTGCACATGTACCACGGGACATAAGCCCACGCGTCATTTTTCGATTTTTTTTTGTTTTGTTTTTTTTTAAAAAGGAAAATATGTGAATCCGTATGAGTATTTCTTTTGAGTTAGTGTCGGTTGGATTATATGTCCTAGTTTTCTATTGGTTGGACTAAAGTCATACAGATTGTGATTTTCATTATTTATGTATACATGCTTCAAAAAAAAAAAGAAAAAAAATCATTTAAGTATAATTGTGTTTTTTCTCGTACATTTAAATAATCCGTGATAATTTCATTTATGTAGTTATTAAATAATTTTTTTCATATGTAATTCGTGATAATTATCGTGATAATTCAATTTTAGTGAAAAGGGATTATAGTCCAGCTTGTTGCTCGGCTACCGAGAAGTTTCTTTTCCGATAAGAATCTTTTATACTAATTATATTTTTAAAGAATTGTATCTCCAAACTAAAAGGAAAAAAAAATATGATACTGTAACTGCTAATCTAATTCAAATAAAATCATTACTTGTGGGGTGGATTAAAATTCTTTTTTTGGACCAAAGTCCTCTTATATAAGGAAGGTATGCATACCCTTGGATATGACTTTCACGAGATGGTAGTGATACGCATACCCCTCGATCCTGAATCCATGAACTAATAAGAGATATGCATACTATTAATGGTGGCTTTTTACGACGGTTAAGTTCGTAGCATCTATAATTATATATCTCTGACCACATCAAAAACATAAGAGATTTTATCTCTAGCAACCTGATAGATGAGTTTGTGTACTTGATAACTAATTCCAACGAGGATTCATAAATTTTGATATTTTACCTCTCCAGTTTATCAGATAGCTAAATCCACCAGTGAATATCGAGTCATTCCGAGTAAAACCATCGAATGTTGAGCAAAATCGAATGACACCAACGAATGTTGAGTCAATACGAGTAAGTTCGGTAAATATTGAGTAAATAAGGGAAAGTACGGTATGCATACCCCTTAGGTTTAAGTTCGGGAATAGGGGAAGGTATGCATACCCCTTGGATCTGACTTTCACGAGCTGGCAGTGATACCCATACCCTTGATCCTGAATTCATGAAATAATCATAGTTATGCATACCCGGTAGCAACCTGGCGCCTGAGTTTGTGTACTTGGTAGCTAATTCCACAGAGGAACCATTAGTTATGATATTTTACCACTCCAGTTCATCAGTTAGCTAAATCCACTGGTTAATAATGAGTCATTCCGAGTAAAATCGGAGAATGTTGAGCGAAATCGAATGTCATAGGGGAATATCGAGTCAATACGAGTAAGTTCGATGAAAAATTAGTCAATAAAGGAAAGTACGGTATGCATACCCCTTGGGTTTGAGTTCGATAATAAGGGAAGGTACGCATACCCCTTGGGTCTGACTTTCGCAAGATGGTCGTGATACACATACCCCTTGAGCCCGAATTTGTGACCTAATCATAGGTATGCATACCCGGCAGGGGTGCGGACGGTACGGTTCGGCTCGGTTCTTGACGAGACCGAGTACCTGTACCTCCCTAGCTGCGGTTCCAAAATTTTGGACCGGTACCTGTACCTTGTACCTCAGTTCTGGTACCATTTGGTATACGTCCGGTACCAGGTACGGTTCCGGTACCAGTCGGTACTTTTCCAGACATAAATATATGTCTTCTTCTTTGACAATCTAAGTACCTGTTTTTTACCTATTTTTCAATATATTAAGTATTACTAATATCTCAAATTCTCATTCAAAGCAACAACTAATAAGTAGCAATATTACTAGCAAACCAAACAAACAATGTCTTGAAAATCTGAAAAAAAGAAGTAGCAGTAGGCAGTAGCCACAGACACACACACTAAGTCTTGAAAATGAGAAAATCTGAAGAAAAAAAAGAACAACTAGCAGTGCAGCTAGTGCTGCAGTATTCTTGAATCTTGATCTTCTAATCCATGTCAGCAGCATTTGTGGTGTCATCAGTGTTGATAGGACCAAGTAACGCTGCAAAAAAAAAAGCAGTTAGTAACTATTAGACTATATCTATTACTACCAAATTACATGTAAATAACAAAACTGATTTGTCTACCGAGAGAATGTGTCTTGGATTCTCCCATATCTCACACCAAAACTTGTCCCCCCTGTAATTCCTGGCGGTGGATCCCCGGGCTCCTTTATTTGTGTGAGACGCGAGAGAACCCCAGTACATTCTCACGGCCATTGTAGAATTATTATGTAGATAATCATTATTCCCGAAGTATATTATTAACAAGTAGATTCGACTTGTCATGTAGAAGAAAACAATGTGAACTCACCAAAAGGAAAAAAAGAGAAAAAAATATGAACTCATGGCAAAAGATACCAAATACGATCCTTGAGATGATACCCAACCAATAGAATACTTAAGTCTTGAATCCGACGATTGGTATGTTAATATAAGACTTCATGCGGATTACCACTCAATCGGACGACCACAACTGCAGTTTCTAGTTGAGCGGCAAAAAAAAAGAATTGGCGGACATTTTTGGCGCCAACTTTATTGGATGGTTTCAAATTTTCATTGCCCCCAAAATAATTTGATGTCAAATTCAGCTATTATAAAAATCCCTCTTGAGATCTAGAATTCCTTGTTTCTTTTCCTATCTTATCTTTTGATTATCTTCTAAACCCCAGCACACAAACAAATGAAATACAGACAAAAACATATGAAACGAGATGATCATCCAAGAAAACTCCTAATCTGTTGATTCAATATATGAAGCGAGATGATCATACAAGAAAACTCTTAATCTGTCGATTCAAAATATGAAGTGAGATGATCATAGAATTGATCAACTCTTGCTGTCATTTTTCTAAGTTTTGTTTTAATTTTGGGGGTTTTCAACATACTGAGTCCGCTTTTAATGGGAAAAATTAAGAGGTTTGGTAATTAATTTGAACAATCTGACCTTAAAAGAGCAATTTTTGCGTTAAGTTAGCATGAATTGTTCAGTGAAAAGTGGATGGTTTATATATTTTTCAGTTCTTCTATGGGTTAAATAGTTAGTTCAATTGGATTTTGGATGGTATAGTAAATGAATTTATTGAAAACATGAGTACCATTTGGATCAAATAGGAAACACAGTACCATTGATATGCTGTATATACGTTTTTGATTTCTGGTTTGTGCTTGTATTTTTGTTCTTATCTCTAGTACTGATATTGGGTTTGTGTTAGAATTTTAATTTCACCGTGTTTAGTTGAAATTTTGATCAGGCATATATAATTTTTGTGTTTACTATGCATAAAACTTAGTAACTAATTGGTGATATTGTCGTAGAGGGTCAAGTATCATCTATTAAGCTTTAGTCATTTCAATAGAAATATGTAAACTTGTAATTCAGTGATGATGAATGGCATATCCGATGCTGATTATTATGACTTGAAATTGGACACCAACAATTTTATCTTGAGGTTTTGGAGTTAAATTCAACTTGAACAGGATTACACAGTACCTAATCACAACAAATTAAGCTGGTGCAAGGATTACATACACCACTTTGTTTCTCCTTCATCATAGCTCACATGGGGAGTGATTTATGCAAACCGTCAGATAAATTCTTTTGAAGTCTCGAGATCAAAACTGAAATCTCATATGGAAACTTCAAATACTGACCTCTCTTTTGAACGGTTGGTGGCTACAATTTGGTGGCTCATAGAGGTTTTACTGATGAATGATTTTTTAGTTGGTAGTCCTTACCCCTCAAAGTAAATACCAACACGAGTACTTATGTAATTGCTCTTGTTTACTTGATTTAAATATCGAGCGACCAGATACTTTTGGTACTTGCTGAGAATTAATGGGTACATGTAAAAAGCAACAAACTTTTTAGGTAGTCGGAAAGTTAGTTGCTCGACTGTTAAAGCGACTCAAATTTTGGTATCTTGCTAATATTTTGGTCGCTTAAGCTAGATTTTCTTGTAGTGAAATGAATTGGATTGTGCGAAGATAAATGGCTAAAATGACATCTAATTGGTGTTTGAGCCTGAATACTGTGCCTGGCCTGGTATTTTATATATCAGCACCACTGGAATTAGTCATGGCAGCAAACAAATGCGGAGCTTCACTTGGGCTGTTTTGTTCATTATTGTGTGCACTCAAGCTTCTCCCAGTAAACAGATAACGTGAAGAGGCCAAGGTTCTTCTTTGCCACGCTGGTGAAGTCCACTGGTAGCTAAAGGACGTGTCACCGCTTACTCCACTCATTTTTGCATGAGCGCATCTTATTTCTTGTAGCAATAAAAAGAAAGCAAATGGTTTTAAGCACCATTCTTACACTGCTCATGAAGGCAGCATCTCTCTGAAATTGTGATTGTGGTGAATTGTGAATAGTGTTAGCTCAAGCAGCTGTAGATATGAATGGACAATGGGGCAGTCATGATGGGTTTGCTGTGGAGCTCGATAAATCAGTAAGAAGGGGTTGGTTCTGCCGGTGAACGGAGGTGATGGACAAGGTATATACGCTGGGGAACGATGGCCTGAGAACATAGATGGTGACGAACTGCTGCGACTCTGGGATGACGTGAAGGAGAAAACGAAAACTGGCAGAGGATGATAGTCAGTGAGTTTTCGAACGAGTGAAAGATGGGGTTCTTGTGGAGTTAGAAAGTGGAGAACTGTGATTAATCATCGAACCTGTGATTAAATGAGAACTGTGTATAGAGTTTGAACGTGAAAGTGGAGATGGGAGATGGATTCCAGGGTATTTTGGTTGCAACAACGAAGTTGGAGATGCAGGTGACAACTCAGTGGGTCATAGAATAAGGCGTTGGTGATGATTTGAGAGTCGAAGTATGGCTGCAGAACTAGAGTTGTCGATGGTGATAGGTGCTGCCGTTGGCTGAGATGAATACAGCGATGGAGGATGGTTGCAGTTTCCGTGGGTAGCTTGGTGCTGAGATTGATGGTTCAGAAACGGAAATTGGCTGCAGTTGGTGAAGTTGATCAGAGTTGGGAGACGTGCTGCTGGTAATGGTCTCTCAGGTGGTCACTGAATCGAAAGTTGCTCTGTGGCCATTCTCATGTTACAACAAGGATGTGGACTCGATTCATGCCAGAACTGGTGGAGCCCGATAAAGAAAATGGAAGCTTTGACGAGAAGACGCAAAGATGAATTAAAGACGGCCGGCCAGAGAAAAATGGAAGTGATGTTGTGATTGGAGTTGGTGCAGTTGTCTGAATTGGCGTGATGAAGTTTTATCAGCTGGGAATTCAGCTGAATCGTTTATTGCTGCCCCTGGTAGCTCAACTGCGAGAGGCATTGCCACGATAATTCGAGTTGTGGAACTAGGAGATTAAGGTCTGTATGATGGCTGTAAACAATTATTATCACAGTGGTTGTTGTGGGAGCGATGATACAAAGGGAATAATAGCATCGATTGGTAGAGAGGGAGATAACAAAGTGCTGTCTGTTTCCTTGAGATCGATGGGTTCCCGAAGTTGGTCAGAATCTGGTGTTGGCTCGAGTTTTGAGTGCAGTGAAAGGTTGAGCTGGAAAGCCAAAGTTCAAGCTCGAGGTGGTGTTGTGGTCCGCAGTAGTGGGTCTACATCTGGAGCTACTAGTGGGCTGGACCTTGGCCGATGTTGCTAGGTCTTATTGTTATACTCGCAGCAGCAGACATATAAAAAGGAAGATAGAAGAACTTTGAGAAGGAGGCCGGGTTTTGAGAGAAGAAGGAAGGAAGGGAGGCTGCTGCTGTTGCGGCTTCACAGCCGTTTACGGTTTGAAGTTTTGTTTCAATTCCGTTTTTCGATTAGCTATTGATTTTATTTGATATTTGTTTATGGTTTTTGAGAAAGCCATGGCTAACTAGATCCATATTAGGGTTTAGGTAGAAACCAATTCAATTGTGTGCTCCCTACGATGATATTTTTAATAATGATTTGATTGATTAGTATTTTCACTTCATATAGCTTGGTGTATAATTGTTCATGTGATTATTTTGATTATTTATGCTTTTCAATTGATATGGCGTGCTTGGGTTAAATTCTTTGACGTGATCTGCTTTAGGATTGATAAATAGTGCTTTAGAATCACTACCGATGAAGCGAAGGAATTTACAGCGGAGAAACAATATTTTGGAATTTAACATACTATCTTCCGAGACATGAAATCAATTTCAATATTTGTCTTGAGTAATATATAAAAATTAGTAGAGTTCACACAATTTAATTGCTGGAAACCGAAAACCCTGATAACCCGTTTTCATTTTGTTTATTGTTAAAATTATTATTATTTCATTTTGTTCTGAATTTCTCAAAATCTTTCAAACATCATCTTGTTGATTACTTAGTTTTTGGTATTAGTTGGTAGAGTATTTCACACTCCTTGTGGGAACGACCTGTACTTGCCATTGTCTACTAGTTAGACGTTGTGCACTTGCAGTATTTTATTGTAGGTTTCCCAACCTACCAACATGTAGTGGTGGGGGAGAAAACGAATGAGGAGGAAGAGGGGGTGATGTCGATGGAAAAACGGAACATAAAGATCTGGACATGGCCGTTGGTGGTGGTGGCGGAGTTACTATTGGTGACATATATAAACATAAAAGCAGAAGAAAAACGAAGGAGGTTTTGGTAAACAAGACTACAATGTCCTTATTCCCGTATCTGTCTTTTCTTACTTGTTTGGTGGTGGCGAAACTACTGCTCCTGATGGTGGTGCAGAGGAGGAGGCCACGAGAAAAAGGAGAAAATAGAGAAGAAGAAGAAACGAGAAATAAACTTTTTTTTTACGGGCAGGGTAGTAGTGGTATTAATGGAAGATGAAATTTATTAATTTATACTTTTATAAAAATATGGGGGTTGTGTATCGATCTTGTGCAACATGGATTGTTTAATGAATCCGAAACTATGACCAGAGTTTTTGCCTCATAAATATGATCATTTTGATGTTTTATCACTTATTTTGTAATCTAAATTGTCAAACTATATTATATAAGACGAGATTATGTTAAAAATATTTTTTCTTATAAGTTAAGTATGCAACATTCGTCTTTCTAAAACGAATTATATGCACGTTGTTTCGAATTATCTCCAAATTACGAACCGCTAATTGAATTTCTAACTGAATTTACATAATTCACCAAAGAAATTAATAATACTTGCACGTTGTCGTTCTGAAGTTACTCCGTACCTCAAATTGCTAACTAGGTCAAGGTCCAATACTACTCTTAACCCATGGAATTATTGTACAAAATAACCACAATGAAAAATCTCTTCGAACCAGCAACCGGAATGTGAAATTTGTTAGAGCATTGTTCGGTCGAACTCGCATGCGTTGCTACCTCAAGCATGTTTGTCAATGTTAGTGATCAAGACTATAGTCTTGATTTTTAGCCTATTTATAGATGTCTCGGACTAGGACATGGATAATGTAGTTGAGCTTGGATCTCTCGACGTTCATCTCTTGAAGACGAAGAACTACTAAGGGGAGCTTGTGGAACTTCTTCGAAAAAAGGTATGTGGAGACTTGAACTCATCTATCACTTGGAAAGTCTATTTCTACTATCTCCTATATTGAGACATAAGTCGTGTTACGATATAGTTTTCCCTATATACATTTGAGATTTCGAGTTGAGTATATCTCGCTTACATATTTCTCGAAATATGTCTTGGTAAGTTGTCGCTTCGACCAAGTTCATCTTATATCATCAGAAAATTGCCGAGTAACATCTTACATGGTTTGTGTGATACAATCATTTGATGTAGGCTTGGAATGTTCCGATAATTATTATTTCAATATCTTGAAAATTGCTTTGATGCTAATAGTGTGTGAAAACAGCCATTGTTGTTATAAAAGAATGTTTCAATGACTGAAATAAAGAGTTGATGATGTAACCATATTTGGATATAAGCATATATAGTGTGTTCGCACATTAGTGTATAAATCCATAAACCGGAAGCCAAGAGTATGCATGTGTGTGTATACGAAATTGGTGAAGGAGACAAGATAAGTATGCGTACCCGTACGCATACTGGCGGAAGTTCTCGAACCGAAAATATCTGCTGAGTTTGGGAATTATAAAGTCCTAAATTAGTCACCTTAAGTATGCGTACCCGTACGCATACTGGCGGAAATTTTCGAACCGAAAATTTTTGCTGAGTTTGGAAACTTAACAAACTCAAAATCCGGTTGCTTAAGTACGCATACCCGTACGAATACTTAAGATGGTTACTTTATTAAATCGGTCAGTTCATGGACTTAAACATTTAAATCATAAAGAATACAATCTTTGCAAACCGTGGCTATAATGTCCATGATTGATTCAAGTGAATCAAACCGATTTGGTTTCAATTTTGTTTTCTAAACAATCGAACAACTCTTTAACTAGTTTCATTTGAGTCATTTGAACTAGTTATGGTTAAGATGAATAAGGTTGATATGAGAGTAATCATATGGCTAATCTCGGTTAACTATTTTTGATCCAACCTGGTGTACATGTTTAGGTACGGTTACATAAACATAAATGAGGGTACATTTCATTTGTGTGTAACAAGCTAAGTTCGATCTAATGGTGAAAGATATTAGCTTGGTTGAATCAGGTTTTTCATTTAACGGTGATTATTGAATGCTTTGTTAAAGGTAACTTGGATTGCAAACCCTGATTTGAAAACTATATAAAGGATAACTCTAGCAACTGGGAAAACTAATCCCCACACCTCTTGTGTGTTACTAGTTGCATAACTAGAGTCGATTCTCCTTTAACCTTAGGTTTCTTCTCGAGACCCTATAGGTTAACGACTTGAAAACTTCATTGGGATTGGGAAGCTAGACCCAACTATTATCTTTGTAGTTGCGTGATCTGATATTGTTGTTTCTATCGTGTTGAGTGAAATTGGAATAATTGGCTCGATATTTTATATCTCCGATGGGCAAGATAGAAAAGTAATCATAAACAAACTTCGTCCCATCGTTTGTGATTCCACAATAACTTGTTTCGCTAGTCGATTAAGTTTATTGTGAGGTGATTGATAATACTAGGTTGTTCTTCGGGAATATACGACCGGATTATCAATTGGTTCTTGTTCACCTTGATTTATCAAAAGACGGAACAAAAACTCTTGGGTATTTCTGCGGGAGACATATTTGTCTATCAATTCTTCGAGTTTTGGTCGTAGCAAATCTTAGTTGTGGGTGAGATCAGCTAAGGGAATCAAGTGCGTAGTATCCTGCTGGGATTAGAGACGTAAGGAGCGCAACTGTACCTTGAATCAGTGTGAGATTGATTAGGGTTCAACTACATTCGAGTCTGAAGTTAATTGGTAGTAGGCTAGTGTCTATAGCGGCTTAATATAGTTTGGTGTTCAATCTGGACTAGGTCTCGGGGTTTATCAGCAGTCGCGGTTTCCTCGTTAACAAAATTCTGGTATCTGTGTTATTTCTTTTCTGCATTATATTTTTATATAATTGAAATATCACAGGTTGTGTGTTAAGATCAATCAATTAGAATATTCAACCTTTGGTTGTTGATTTAATTGATTGGTACTTGAACATTGGTCTTTGGTACCGTTCAAGTAACTCCTATTATATTCAATCAGGCTCGCAGATTTCTATTTGTTGATTGCAGATTGAATTAAGAGTTAGAGATATTAAACTCTTTGATATACTTTATTCTAGACTGAGTCTTACTATCTAGTTGATTCTCTAGAGAGTGTATTGGAGTAAGTCCTCTCAGATTGTCAAACGAATTGTTGGGTGTGGTTGTTAAACCCCCGCATTTTTAATTGCTATCAGATTAGGAAAACACATTAAAGACCTCATAAGTCTGTGTCTGTAGCGATATGATGATGGACAATATTGTCTCTGAACACGCATCACCAGTTCAGGAGAGCTTGGCTAAAAATCCTGATATGCCTGTGAAATTGGTCACATCTTCTTCATCGTCTAAACCCACTCTTGACTGGGAAGCTCGACTTGACGAACAATTAGATAATCTCTTTGATGAGAGCGATTTAGAAGAAGGACAAGATGTTGAAGAAGAAGTGTCACATTACATCCTCCTATTTGATCCTCTTCTAAAGAAAAAGAAGTCAACATCCTGCTTGGCTGAGTTTCTAACTCCCCTCTGCGTTGAAAAGAGAAAACTGAGAAAACTCTTTAAGAGTTATGATAGCCTATTACAATCTACTCTCAAAGATCGTAAAGAAGATATATGTTCAAAAATGTCTCAATGTGATGATCTTCGTCAAAATCTCGTTGTGTTGAAAGAAAGACTTGCAGAAATCGATGTAATGTATGTCTCTCAACAAGAATGTTTCAACGTCATAGAAAAGGATTTTCTCACACGGGATAAAAAATTGGAGACTGATCTTTGTACAACTCTTAAAAGGATCAAGGCATTAGAAAAGAATTTGAAAAAGTTCAATTCTAGCTCTACAAAACTATCTTCTATGCTTGGAGCTTGCGAAGAACATCATGATACACGTGGACTGGGCTATAAAGGTATAAAAGCTCCAGGTAGAGGTAAGATAAGTTTTGTTAAGGAAAAAAATCCTTCTACTACCGTAGATGTATCTGATAGAAAAGTTTGTGAGTCTACAAGAATGACTCAGTTGAGGAAAAATAAAAACTCTCTTGTCAAATGATATTATTGCGGAAAGAAAGGTCATGTTGAAATAAGATATCAACTTCGTATACGGAATGAAAAACTTCACAACATTCTTATTTAGATGTCGAAAGAAGTCGTTAAATCTGTTCCTCAGTGTTCAGTTAAAAACTCATTCCACAATCATGGAAAAAGCTGCATAGAGGCTTTTTCTGATTATGACCACAATATTTCTTCTACTTTAATGTTGTGTGGATGACTAATATTTCTGAAATACCTGTAAGAAGAAAAAGGTGTCGAAGAAAGAAAAAATCTTCAAACTTCTCTCTTTCCCTCAATAATGATCTTGATGATATTCCTGACATTCACTTCAATAATCGTGTCTCGGAACTCAAGACCAGTAGCAACGATCTCAAGCGCAAGATCAAAAATGCAAGGAAAGCAGCTGATCCATGGAACTCTTGTCATTCTCCTAATAATTATAGTATAGGGGAGGAGAGTAAAAAAGAGTGTGTCAACACCACTGATGAACTTCATGTTCATCAATATACAACTTGACTATTCCTTTATGTGTATCCTCTCTGTGGACCAATGAGAAGATACACATAACCCTCAACGAAGATTTTCTTCTTGATCTGTATTGTATTGTGATGACAGTGTTCTCTTTTCCTGTAGTGTAGTGGCATAAAACCACACACTACATCCAACGAAGTACAAGACGATTTAACACAAAGTGAAGATACACAAGCAAATGTAGACACAAGGATATACGTGGTTCGGTATGATTACCTACGTCCATGGGGTGAAAGGATGAGTGTTCTTATTTATCTTCTTTGGTTACAAGTTGTTCTCTCCTTCTCAAATGGTGAATCTCTCACAACTCAAGTATGATGCCTTGTTTTTTCTCTCCTTACAACCTACCTCTCTCTTTTGACCTGCCCTTATATTTATAGGTCAAGGTCGACATACAACAGAATTACAATGTTGGTCACATTACATCAATTTAGCTGTTCCCTATCGGACCTTCACTGCTCGCCCGAATTTCTGGTTTGACCGATAGTTCTTCACCCGAGGCCGAGTCCTAATCGTCTGGTTAACACGATGTCGCCCTTCTTTCTTCTCGTTCCTTTTTTTGACCATTTTCCTTCGTCTGACCGAGTGCTTTCTGATTGTTCGCCCGACCTGTCAGAGGATAAGGGTCACGTCACATCCGACACCTATTGGGCCATCACGTCTGACCCACGTGATACCTCGCTCTTTGCGCCGTTTGGTTCTATCTTGTGCTTCTCCGCTCTTTGTTCTTTGTTGTATCTTAGCTTAGGATCTTGCCACCTAGCCCTGTGGATTATCTACACCTACATTTATGCCCCTTCTTTCTCTCGTGTGCTTGACACGAGGGAAAGAAAATAGTTCCATCTTCCCACGTCCTCGAGCGTACCGGGAATTCCGCCATGCAGTCTCCCACTAACTCTCCTTTATGACTCGTAACCGTTGCTATCGGTTGAGGCGCCGTACCCTATAAATACCCTTCCTTATGTTCTCACACCCTTGTTCGCCATTTTTCAGAGAAACTAAGTGTTTTCCATCTTTCTTCTCTTCCTCCATTTGTTTTCGACGCCATTAATTCCGGTGACTCTCTTCTCTTTTCAATCTTCGTCTTTGTTGTTTCTGTTGGTGAGATTCGCGATAGTTGTGGTTAGTTCTTCCTTTTGCTTTTTTCTTCATCAGAGCTCGTATCTTCCTGTTCGTTTTTATTCCCATGGCTTCTTCTTCTCCGTCAATGACCGAAAAAAGGTGCGTGAGTGATATCTCCTCCGAGGGCGATGTCGTTTCTCTCGATTCCCTGTTTTGGCTTGAGAGTCCATCCCATCACGATTATCGTGCTATAAATTCCGTTTTCCCTGATGAATCTCCTTCTTTTTCATGTAGGTCTAATAAGAGAGTCTCAAAAGACTTGTCTGATGATGAGTTTATTGAACAGTTGAAGGAAGAATTTGGTCTTCAAAAACTACGAGGTATCCCTGGTCTCGAGCCAGACGGGTGTATTGAGAATGTCCGATATCGACAGATATGATCATTCATCCGAGGAGGTTATCGTTACTCGTGGGAAATTAGAGCTCGGGCTTCGCTTTCCTTTATATAACCCTACTATCCCTTTCTACTATGAGGTGTTGTCGCAGCTTCATCTGCCTCGGTCTTTCACCAAGTGGAATGGCAACACTTTCCGTCTGATGAATGAATCGAGAGACCGGGGCGAGGGTCATGGATCTAAGGCCGATTGGTCGACCTACAGGCCCGAGGATGCTCCCAAATATACTGTCGCCAATTTCCTTGTGAACTATCAGAGTGGGACATCTACCAATGGTGACCTTGCTGGTTTTGCTGCCAGCCCTCATCGCTTGAAGTCTATGCCCGATGGTGCTGAACGATTGATGCTGGATGCTGATCCTCTAGGGATAGGTTCCAACAAGCGTGCTCGCCATACTAATGACCCATACTGGGATCGGGTTCCATTACTTGTTCGCCGCCAGATTTTGCATGGTAGCTTCCCTCCTCCTCATTTTCTTGCGGAGCCTTACTTATTCTTGGTGATTAATGATGACAGGGTATGTTGTTTTCTTTCCATTTTCTTCGATTCCTATTGTGTCGGCTCAGGGTATTGATTACTTTCTTATCGTAGGTTAAGCCTCAGGGAGATCCTACCAAGTCGGCTTCTATTTCCAAGAAGAGGAGCGCTGGCATAAGGGTCGAGGAAGACCAGGGGAAGGTAACAAACATATAGCTTTTAATCTAAGTACATGTACTTGCCCCTGTTTTTTTCCTTCACGTGTTCTGACGCTGAACCTTGTGCAGAAAATACCTAGGCGCGAGGATTAAGATGTTGGAGGGTCCGATACTGTTGGTGGTGAAGGTTTGGTTCCAAGGCGTAATCCTCCTCGAGGGAAAGTGGCGGCAAAAGGAGTGATGCTGAAACGTTCGGACATCGTGATCGACATCCCCGATCAAGATGATGAGGACGATATATTCGGGGACGAGCAGCTGTTTGATGAGGATGGTGGTGGGCAGAAAGAAGGTGAGATTCCCTTGGAGACTACTATTGTGACTCCTATCGTGCAGCCTGGGGCTCAGAAGCCGACCGAAACATCGCTCCAAAAGCGTCCCCCAATGGATGTTGGTTCTTCCTCGAGTGTTCACACATCTTTTACCATATCGGGCCCTATGTGTGCTTCTCTTGGCGCATTACACTCGGAGGAGTTCGGCTCCTATACTGATGAGCAGATGATTTCTGGCTTTCCCCTGTATCCTGACATTGCGCCGGTATTTGATAATCTGGTAAGTGGTTTGTTTGAACTCTTCGTTTTGATGTTTTCGGGCCTTACTAATCTCGTCTTGGGGTGAAATTTGTAGGCGTTGAATCGGTCGAGGTTGGAGGATGCACTCCGCCGACAAGAGATTAGGAAGTTGGAGGATGCTCTTCAGCAGGAGAAGGAACCATCTCGTGACCTGGAGTTCAAACTCGCTGATGCTCAAGGTATATTGTTTACATAGTTGTATTGATTGAGTTCTTCGTACCAATATCCTGAGTCAATTATTGTTCTTCTAGCCGAAATATCTAGTATAGATCTAGATGCTTCTTCGGTGTATAGGCTTATGAAGAGAAAATGGGATATCGAGAAAGATATGGTGGAGAATCTTCGACAACGAATTTGCAGTAAGGATGGGAAGATAGACCGACAGGAGGCCGAGATCCAACAACTTCAAGAGGAATTGGACAGATATCGCCTGTTTGAGTATGTCCCCGAGGAGATAGATAACTCGTGGGCTCGCTTGGGGATGTTTCAGAGACTTGCTGGTGATAAAACGTTACTATACGATAATCTGAAGAGTCAAAATGGTTCCCTTAGGCTTCAAAATCGAGATCTTCATGAAGATCGGCAACGAATTTTGAGGGAAGAAATTGTGGCCGAACAGTCCAACCGAGATCTTCTTGAAAGGACGAAGGGCTTCGATAAGTTGTCTAGTGACCTAGAGTAGACCCAAGCCCAGTTATCGATGCTACAATTGTCCTATAATCGTCAGAGGGTCGAGTGGAGCGATGACAAGAAATATTGCCCTTCGAATGAATTCAATGAACAATACTATAATGAGTTAACTTTGAAGCTTTCTAAGGCCGAGGATGAGTTGTCCAAGTTCGTGGAGTCGTTAGAATATGTGTTGTCAACCCTATCAGGTCTCTGGGGTGTATGCTGGGGTGGCCTTAAATCGAGTTAATTTGTTGTTCTTATTCTGCTTTCTTCTATACTCCTTGTCTAACATGCTTGTGATTCTCTGTTACAGCCGAGCAGGGTCGTGTTAAGGATCTGGAGCGAGATGTGCACAACCTCGGGCAAGAGGTGGAGCAATGGAAGAAGGATGAAGGTGAGACGAAGGTTAATCTCCAAGCCGCCGAGTCGAGGTCTGAGCAGCTTTTTCAGCAGATTGTGGACGAGAGAAACGCTCATCAGAGCAAGCTAGCTGAGGCGATTAAGGCCGGTGTGAACGAGTACATCGCGCAAAAGCGCCGCGAGGTTGCTCGGAAGAAGGGAGGGGCCGGTGTTGTTCCACCCAGGAGTTGATCACGCCTTTTTTAGTGCTGCGCCACTAATTTGCACTTTGTTGCGGGTTGTAATTAGTTTGAACACTTGTCCCATGGTTCTTTGAACAACTTCTTTTAAATGGGGTGCTGCGTCGCCAAGCTTGTTTTTTCTTTTCTATTTTCCTTGACAATTTACGCCTTTTCCACTGTGTTGACAATTCTCTTGATAATTTCAGCATTATCTTGTTGTTTATGTTACGCACCTGCATTTAATGTCACATGTATTGGTTATTAGTGCCTTTTCTGTCGAACACACTCAACAAGGAGGGTCATCGGGCCCGATGCCATGTCCCAGCCGAGGTATCTCATCACTATATTTTAGATTCAGTGGAAGGGTTTTATTCGCCCTATATCTAGGCCCGATAATCCCGAGTGATTATCGACCAACCAACTCGGGCAAGTGGTCACGGCCACCTGCGATTGGGGTAACCTTTCAGATGTAAGTAGGTTACCTGGCTGAGAAGAAATTGTATCTTAACAACCTTTGGTATCTGGCTTCCAACCACCAGTACCCTTAGGCTACCTCGGCACTTGCACACTGCCACTGCCCCGAGTATCGAATATCCAGTCGACTGTAAGTCACCTGGGAACTTCCACACTGGATTTTCCCCGAGTACGAATGACCATTCGAATGTAAGTCACCTCGGCATTTCCTCACTGGATTTACCCCGAGTACGAATGACCATTCGAGTATAAGTCACCTCGGCACTTCCTCACTGGATTTTCCCCGAGTACGAATGACCATTGGTCCCTCATGTCATATTTCCTACCCCTCGCGGTTTTAAAGAAATGAATGACAAGTATGTTTTCCTGTTTCCCTTGAACCCCTCATGGGTAATAGAGTTTCAGATGTTGTGTGTTCCACGGTTTTATCTCGGGTTTGCCGTCTGGTTTGAGTAATCGATAAGCTCCCTCGCCAGCTTTAGACACAATTGTGTATGGTCCTCCCCACCTTGCCTCTAGTTTACCTCCCCTTTTGTCACGTTCCCAATCGTCTAGATATTTCAACACTAACTGCCCCGGTTGAAACTCTCTTGGTCGAACTCGTTTGTTGTATTCTCGTTGTGATCTCCTTTGGTAATTCTCCATTTTTTGCAACGCCATCTCCCTTGTTTCATCCAAGTCATCGAGCTTGGCCAATATTAGATCTGTCGGTATGTTTCTCCTCCAGGCTTCAGTTCTTGTGGTGGGTATCATTGCTTCAGTTGGTAGTATCGCTTCGGTTCCATAGGTCAGCATGAAAGGTGATAGCCATGTTGCTTCCCTTCGAGTGGTTCGATAGGCCCATAAAACATTGTAGAGTTCTTCGCACCAATTACCGTACTCTCCATCTAATTTTTTCTTCATATTACCGGCGATAGTTTTTTTTGTGATCTCGGCCTGCCCAATACTTTGAGGGTATATGGGGGTAGCCTTGCTTTTTCTGATGTTGTAGGTGTTAAATAGTAGGTCGATGTTTTCTCCCTGGAGATGTTTTCCGTTATCCTAGATGATGGCTGCTGGTACTCCGAAACGACATATGATGTGCTCCCAAATAAACCTGAAGATGTCTCTGTCACGGATATGTCTCAGTGGTGCCGCCTCCACCCATTTAGTAAAGTAATCTGTCGCTACTATTAAGTATTTTCTCTGCCCCGATCCCACATGTTATGGCCCCACGATATCGATCACCCACTTGGAAAAGGGCCAAAGGCTCACCACCGAGTTTAGAGTTACAGATGGCGCATGTATCTTCTTACCAAACCGCTGACATTCTTCGCAATCTCGTGTCATTTGTTTTGCATCATCATTCATGTACGGCCAGAAGTATCCCATAGTTTTCGCTCTCGCTGAAAAACTTCGTCCAGAGCTGTGATTTCCGGCTGCCCCATAGTGTAGTTCATTCATTATTGTCTGGCCTTCTTCCTTGCTCAAACATCTTAAGAGGTGCCCCAAGTACGATTTTCTGTATAAGATTCCATCTCTTAACTCATAAGCGGCCGATTTGATTTTGATCTTGTTGATCTCGAGTCGCCCCTTGGGTAACCCGCCTGTCTCCAAGTACGAATGAATCGGCTTTCTCCAATCTCCGTCTAGATATCTATCGTCCGTATTGATAGCCATGTCGACATATATCTCGGGTGTCTCTGGTATGGATGGGTCGATGAGTCTCATGACACGAATTCCCTCCAAACTTGGGTCTGCGAGCTGGGAGGCGATGTATGCCAGTGCGTCCGAGTGTCGATTGTATTTTCTGCATATGTGGCAGAATTTGATGTTGGGGATCAGGTTGATTTAGAATTGGGCGAGCTCCCAGTATTTCTGCAGAATTGGATCGTGAATTGCATATTTGCCCGTGATTTCTCGGATTACCAACTGTGAGTCGCTAGTTAGCCTTACATCTTGTAGGCCCATCTCGGCGATTAATCTCAGGGCGTGAATCGCAGCTTCGTACTCGTTGACGTTGTTTGTCACCTTAAATTCCAATCTAAACGAATGGACCATTTTTCGTCCCTTTGGTGTGGTAAAGACTATCCCAAGTCCCGATCCATCTTTGTTTGACGCTCCATCGACGAATACTTCCCAACGTGATGGGCTACTTGCATCGATTAAGTCGGCTGGGTCTTCTCGATCTTCTTCCATTTCGGGTATGTCCTCGACCTCGTCTTCGTCGCTTAGTGGAAAATCTGCCAAAAAATTTGCCACTACTTGTGCCTTCATTGTTGTCCCGTTGAACTGTTTTATTTGCGCCCCCCCCCCCCCATTTGGAGATCCTTCCAGATCGGCCTGCGTTGTCTAGTACCGCCTCAATAGGTGATTTTGTGAGCAAGCGGATCTGATGGGCTTGAAAATATGTATTTAGCTTCAAGGTGGCGAAAGCTAGCGCTAGAATCATCTGTTCCATCCTTGTATAATTTTTCTCGACTGGACTCAATTCCTTGCTAATGAAGTAAACGGGCTTTTCCTCGTTCCCTTCATTTCGAACTAAGACTGCACTGATAGCATATGAAGTTGCTCCGAGGTATAATGTGAGGATCTCCGACGGCTCGGGTCTTTGTAATACTGGAAGACTTGCAAGATGTAGCTTAATATTCTAAAACGCCTCCTCACAGGTGTCCTTCCATTTGAATTTCTCTCCCTTTTTAAGAGTGCTAAAGAAATCCTTGCATTTTTCGGACGACCGAGATATGAATCGCCCCAATGTTGCTATACTTCCGCTCAGCTTTTATACGTCTTTTATTGTGGCTGGTGACGACATTTCGAGGATGGCTCTGACTTTCTCGGGATCTGCTTCTATCCCCTTTGGAGTGATGATATATCCAAAAAATTTGCCCGATGTGACCCAAAAATCGCATTTGGTCGGGTTAACTTTCATTTTATATTCTCTCATCGTTCGAAAAATTTCCCGCAGGTCTCTGATGTGATTCTTGGCTAGGCGACATTTTACTAGCATATCGTCGACATAGACCTCAATGGTGTTGTGGATCTGTTCCTCAAACATATCGCCCACCAACCTCTGATATGTGGCGCCTGCATTCTTCAGCCCAAACGACATCTTGGTGTAGCAGTATAGGCCCCTTGGTGTGAAGAAGGAGGTGTGTTCTTGATCCTCGGGAGCCAACGGGATCTGGTTATACCCCACGTATCCATCCATCAACGTTAGTGCCTCGTACCCCACTATAGATTCCACCAGTTGATCTATACTTGGGAGAGGTAAACTGTCCTTCAGACAAGCTTTGTTAAGGTCGCTGAAGTCAATACAGATTCTGACTCCTCCGTTTCTCTTTGGTACCACGACCATGTTAGATATCCACTGTGGGTAGTGCGATTTCCTAATTATTCCCGATTCTTGTAACTTCTTTAGCTCCTTCTCGACGGCCGCCTGTAATTCTGGTGCGATTGGCCTCATCTTTTGTCGAACTGGCTTGAAGCTTGGGTCGATCCTTAGATGGTGACAACATACCTATGTATCTATACCCTCCATATCGTGCATGTTCCATGCGAATGCGTCCATGTTTTCCTTTAGCACCGCCACGAGCTGGTTTACATGTTCATCCGATAGTAAGGACCTGATCCTTACCACCCTTGGTTCCTCTTCAGTTCCCAAATTAATCTCTCGAGTAGGTTCCACGACCGAGAAGTTTGGTCTTGATTCCTTCACCGGCGTCGTTTCCTTTAATTGCTATGAAGGATCGCTTCCTTGTGCTTCGTAAGCCATGACCGCTTGCGAAATAACCTTTTCCAGTTCTTCTGCGACTTTGGCTTCTTTAGCCTTTTTCTTCTCTCCCCTTTGCCGTTCTCGCCGCTCCTCATTTATCTGGGCGTCGTCCTGCATGCACTGTCGGGCTGCTTGTGGATCCCCTACGACTTCTGATATCCCCTTGTACGTTGGAAACAGTAATCTTTGATGATATTCCGATGCCACTCCTTTGATTCCCGCGATCCATGGTATTCCGAAAATAGCTTCATAGGGCGAGGCGACATCAACCACAAGAATGTGGTTAAAGTATCCAGGTAGCCACCTCCATCCGATACCCTTAGAGTTACTTCGCCCTTCGGGATGGTTACCGTCTCATTAAAACCGTATATACGATATGTTGACGGGACGAGTATATCATACGAAAACTCCATCCTTTTGAACGTATTGTAGAAGAGTACTTCGACGGAGCTCCCACTATCTACTAGTATCCTTCTTACCCCCCATTCCTCAATTAGCAGGGTGATAACCAACAGATCACTGTGAGCTTGGTCATTCATCGGGACATCCTGGGCCGAGAAAAAGATAGGTCGCACCATACATGGTTCCATAGGCAAAGATTTTGCTACACTGAAAATTTCCTTCCAACTATGATCTCTCTTTTGGATTCTAGACACTATTCCGGGATTCAGATTGTACGCTTGAGTGGCGGAATGCAAAATCGTGTTGAAAAAATGCGTGGATCTGTCGATCCGAACCTGATGGACTGGCGCATTGGGCGCTGCGGTCGTCTGGGCTGGATGTCATACGAACTGTCTCAGATAACCATCTCTGATAAGGTGTTGCACGATTTCTTTCACTTCTCGACAGTTGTTTGTATAGTGGCCTCGATACTGATGATAATGGCAATATTCCGGGTGATCGTTGGTCTCTTCGAACTGTATCCCTCTTGAGGCTAGGTATATGACGTCACTCCTTTTTTCGAATTCTTTGAAGATTTCTTCCAGTGGAGCATTCAAAGGGGTGTACGTTCTCTCCTCGTGCCTTGGCCTCTTTCCTTTAGCTATCCATTCCTTCTTCCCATTTCCTCGCACGGGCGGACTCGGTCTCTTCTCTGGCCGTCTTTGAGTATCGTCCGACGTTGACTCGGGCGCTGCACTAGCTTCTTGCACTCCTCTATCTCTTGACTCTTCCTGGATTTCTTCTAGGGCGATGAAATGCTCTTGCATTTTCCTCATTTCTTTCAAAGTTTGTGGTTTCTCAGTGAACATGGCTACCCAGATGGGATCCGATCTCCCAAGTGCGTTTTCAAACCCGAATATATGCTGGTCGATGGGTACTTTCCCAATCTCTGTACACAAATTTCTCCATCTATCGGTCAATGATCTGAGAGGTTCTCTGAACCGTCGGGCCAAGGTGAATAACCTATTGACCCTGGGCTGAGGTCTTCTGTTGTGCATGTATGTCTCAAGGAAGGCTTCGACTAGAGTCTCATAACTGTTGATTGTTCCTGGTGCGACGTTGTAGAACCATTTCCTTGCATCGCCTTCCAAGCTTGCAGGGAAGAATTTGCACATTACCACCTCATGGTTTTCCCATTGTATTAGGGACATTGTGTACATCTTCAAATGCTCAACTGCGTCTCCCGTGCCGTCGAACCTCGATGGGAAGGTGGGGAGCGTGCACTTAGGTGGGAAGGCCCTTAGTTCTAGCTCTTGGGTGAAAGGGGTCCTCTCGGCCTCACTTATAACCTCGGCGAGCTTGTCTTCTTAGGCGGTTCCTGACAACTTCCTTATCTTCTCCTCTAACTCTCTCAGCTTGGCTTCAGTCGCATTATCGGACCTTGTGTTTCTCTGTTGATTGTTCCTCTCTCTCCTTTCGTCGTCTGTTGATGAATCCTCGGGTGGTCTGTATCCCCTGATAGGTGGTGTCTGGGGTGGTTCCGATCGACCGGAATTGCTTGGTCCCACTGCAGGTGTTTCTTGACCGATTCGTCATTGGTGACCCGATGTTCCTCGACTTGAGGATCCTCTCGACCTTGGCCTTAAGTTCCGTAGCTGATAGTTCTCGAACTCTAGAGATAGGTTCCTCTGATGAAGATCTCTTAAAGCCGCCTCTTTCCGTATTTGGCTTTCTAGAATTGCGAGAAGTGTTGGATCTATACTCTCATGGTTAGAGTGACCATTTGGATAGCCTAAATGGGCAGGGGGTGGTGCCGTCATCATAGGTGGTGGAGGTGGTACTGCGGGGGGTATCTGAGTCGATGTCGCTGGATCGATTCCGATAGTTGTTTCTCGTCCTAGTTGTACTCTCCTTAGTCGTTCTTTCTCTCACCCGAGGGCTTCTTGATACTCGTCTTGTCGTCTGATGTTTCGTCTCTGAGCATGCAGGATCAATGCTGCCTCATCATCTTCCGTGTCTGACGCGGTAAGTCCATCTATTTGATCATCCCTCCTTGGGGGAGAGGCGATTCTCTCCAAAGGCGATGGGTCACCGTCTCTTCCCAGATCGATCTCCTCGTCCAAAGTTGGCATACCCCTTGCAGCAGCTCGTGATTCCTCTGGTGGTGGATGCCCGTTACTCCCTCGCCTCGTCCCAGTTACTCCTCCTTGCATGCTGTTACTGGAGACCGTGTGGTTCCTCAGAGTTCTTCCCATCCCTGACGTGCTATCCATCGGACACATTGTGTTGTTAGTCTGAGAGTCGTCCCTACCTACGTCAGCGAAAACAGACAACACCTTACTTTGGCCTGTTTTTGAAAAGTTTCTATAGTATGTACGGTTTTTAGAAGAAAAAGGTGACTGACACTAAGACTGAGTTTTAAAAGTACGATTCCCCCTGGCCTACCAAGCTGACCTTGCCAGTTTGCCACGTTCTGACACTAAGTGTTTCTTTTAGACGGGTATCCTGCTACGTCACTATCAAGGGCATGACGTCGCTCTCAGTACCACGGCTCTGCATTAACTACAATTTGTCCTACATTCCCTAGACTCCAAATCATTAGCACCTAGTTCTTTGCGAGTAAAAAAGGTCTAAATTCATACTTTTATGAGGTCAGCATGCTATGGAAAAAGCTAAACTAAGACTTATGCACTTCCTTGGAACTGCAAAGGGATGTCTTCCCTTGATTCCTTGGATTCTTTCACCAGCGATGTATGATTCGTCGTGCTGTTTTTTCGGCACTTTCCCAAGCCAACATGGAACCTCAAACAACTTCCACCATACATCAAAGATGTTACTTGGGAGTTTATGAGTTTTCAGCTGTCGGACTCACAAGACAATAACTAAGATCAAAATATGAAGAGAAGTACGAAAGATGCTACGAAAACGAAAATTGAGACCTGAAAACAGACTCGGCTAGTGACAAGACTAGTCGACTGTTCAGATTCAACCCATATGAAAATGTTTGCTAACAACTCAATTTTCTCAACAAAAACTTAAATATACCAGCAAAACTTAAACCAAACGATTATAAACAGACTTTTGCCGTGAAGAGTTCATCCCCTAGCATCAACTAACACACAAAGTGTTTTTAGGAGCTTTTGGATCGTCTCTGCCGGTACATGCAGTCAAGGTATCTGGAGAACTTAGACGTCCCCTTAGTCGGCGCTAGAATGTAGTGGCATAAAACCACACACTACATCCAACGAAGTATAAGACGATTTAACACAAAGTGAAGATACACAAGCAAATGTAGACACAAGGATATACGTGGTTCGGTATGATTACCTACGTCCACGGGGTGAAAAGATGAATGTTATTATTTCTCTTCTTTGGTTACAAGTTTTTCTCTCCTTCTCAAATGGTGAATCTCTCACAACTCAAGTATGATGCCTTGTTTTTTCTCTCCTTACAACCTACCTCTCTCTCTCGACCTGCCCTTACATTTATAGGCCAAGGTCGACATACAACAGAATTACAATGTTGGTCACATTACATCAATTTAGTTGTTCCCTATCGGACCTTCACTGCTCGCCCAACTTTCTGGTTTGACCGATAGTTCTTCACCCGAGGCCGAGTCTTAATCGTCCGGTTAACATGATGTCACCCTTCTTTATTCTCGTTCCTTTGTTTGACCATCTTCCTTCGTCTGACCGAGTGCTTTCTGATTTTTCGCCCGACCTGTCAGAGGATAAGGGTCACGTCACATCCGACACCTATTGGTCCATCACGTCCGACCCACGTGATACCTCGCTCTTTGCGCCGTTTGGTTCTATCTTGTGCTTCTCCGCTCTTTGTTCTTTGGTGTATCTCAGCTTAGGATCTTGCCACCTAGCCCTGTGGATTATTTACACCTACATGTAGTTTACTCCAAAATGTTTGTTTTTAAAATCCTTTAAGAATATGTTATTCATACTTGTATCAATGACTCTTGTCATCTTCTCAACCTTTTTGCTCCATCCTTTTAATAGACCTTGGCTTGGGTCTTAAACCTATATTTGTGCACACTGGCCCGTTACCAAACGTTTACATGAAACCCTGGTTTCTCTTGTGGAAATTTTTTTCCCTTTAAATATGTATGAAGTCCTTGATATACATATACTAGTTCGGTAATGCCAACAACTTTTCTGAGATTGATTGAGCAAGTACACGATGGAAGGAAGCAAAAAGGAAGACAACTTTGATCAAGTAACCTTTGAACTTGACGATGATCCCATTCCCGTAATTTTCTATAAAGCAATTGATCATGAAAAAGATCTTCCAATCCAGATGTATGTCCAATTGATTGGAAATCTTCTTCAAGATATTGAGGTCGTGCGTGAACATCTCGAGATTGCATAAAAGAGTCTAGTGTTTTTTAAGGAGGAGCTAAAGAAAGCAACTGATGAACTTGCCCTTTTCCGTTCCATGGTTGCTAATCTCGTCTGAGTTTATTATATCTAGTAAATCTTCTTTGTTATGTTTTTAAAAGAATAACTAGGATTTGGAATAACCATTATTGTGAGTGCACATAGCTATATCCAACGATTTTTCATCCTCATGTTTTTAGATTTATTTATTTAAATTCTAAGTTTTTTTGGAAGATGATTTTACCATTTTTTAATCTTTATGATTTTTTATATTGAAAATTATTATGTGATATGTTGTTTACGTCCGTGAACCTGTGACTGTCCCATATTTGTTCAAAGGTTATTTCTATTATGTCGATATGAATGTATTGATGGAAGATAGAATGAACTTTTGGCATTACAAAAGTTAAAGCCTTTTTTGTCATATATTGATGGAAGAAAGGATAAAACTTTTTTTTACAAGGATGAAGCCTATTGTATGTCGTTGTGCAAATAGTGATGGAAAATTGGATGAATCCTTGTCTATTCCGCAGTATTTGGTAGATCTCCGATCCACACTTTTGTGCATACACTGTAATTGTTCCATAAGGTTTCTTATGTTGAGCACATCCGACTGAGTTGATCATTCTCTTATGATTAACTTAGTTGTTGCTCCGTAAGGTTCCCTATGACGAGCATAACCAACTACATTAATCATTCTCTTTTGGTTATTTTAGTTGTTGCTCCGTAAGTTCTCTTATGTCGAGTATGACCAATTGAATTGATCACTTTGTGGTTAATTTGGTTGTGTATTTCAATTAAATTAATCATGGGATTTCTTGTGATTAATTTGGTTTTATTTTTCGATTGAACTAACCATGGGTTCTCTTGTGGTTATTTCAATTAAATATTTTTGGATTCAAATTCATGTTTTTCATGTGATTTGTTTGTCCAAAAGAAATCCTTCTTTTCTTGTGAAAGTGAGGTCGCCTTTGTTGTTCCTTCGGGGATGATATTTTATGGGGGAGAGTTCATTTTGAACTTGTGCTTAATTGCCAAATCTTTGTGGGGAGTGCAACTGTGGAATTTTTAGGGATTATCTTGTATCTTTATTAACTCCTTGATGAATGCATTTAGCTTCGGCTTTATGATTGCATCTAAATTTGTTGGTATGTTAATACACCTTTTGGTCATGAAGTATCTCCGTGGAAATTTCATTAGGATCTCACTAATTTTCGTACATTTGCCATATTTTTTGATAAAAAGGGGGAGAATTAATGTGTAGTTCACACTACAAATACATATGGTTTACGTATCATTATGTAAAGGGGAGTGGTTTTCATGTTGAGATATGTATTGACTAAGGGGGAGTGATACATATCACCATAGTATTGTTGTCAAAGTTGTGATACAATTGAACTTTGATGTTGTGTAATAATACTATGATACTGTATAACAATGATTGAGAGCATTTTGTTTTCTCATTGTTATAGCTACGAATCTTCAACAACTGTGATGCTAAACTTACAACCTTTTGGATCATGGAGTACTTGGAAGTGACGAAGATTTCGAGTCGCGTTGAAGATGCCCAAGGAGATCAAGCATGTGGATGAGAAGCAACATTTTTTATCTTTTTTGTAATCCATATGTATTGATAGTTTTGTCACTAAAATTGACAAATGGGGACATTTTTAGAGCATTGCTCGGTCGAACTCACATGCGTTGCTACCTCAAGCATGTTTGTCAATGTTAGTGATCAAAACTATAAGTCTTGATTTCTAGCCTATTTATAGATGTCTCGGATAGAGCTGGCAAACAAGCCAAAACCCGCGGGTTAACCCGTGCCCGGCCCGTGAAAACCCGGCTCAGCTGGTTTCAAAACAAGCCGGGTTCGGGTTGGAGAAATGTCGGCTTATGAGTAAACAGATTAACCCGTCACGGCCCGTGAACCCGCGGGAACCCGCAACCGGTTTGTGCAAAACCTTATACCGAGGAAGGTCACGCCAAGCGAAAAAGATGGTGTATGCTTACATTCTAATATTTCAATCAACTCCTGTTGCTAATCCTCCTCTAATAATTCTAACTGCTCAATCTAACCACAAACTAAACAAAAAGAAGAGAACAATTTACTTGGAAGAAACCAAAGGTCTTGGGTTCTAAGTAATTGGTTAAGAGACACCTGTTAGCATCCACAATCTTGGGTTTTCAGCTTCATTTTCTAATGGGTAACAAATAATGAGCTGACCCATTAGGTTGATTATCTTCAGGACCAGACGTAGCAATTAACTGTTGTGGTGACATCACATCATAATCATTAAATGCCAGTGAGGAAGATTTTAATTTCAAATTTGGAATAGTCAGTTGAGGCGATACCGGCGTGACTGAGGAAGAAACCTTCAAGTTACCTTTCTGAAATGCATTATTCTCAACAGTAACGACAGCTGAACGAAGCCTACGATGTGGTTGATGACGATGATCCTGATGATCATTTGATAAGCTAACCGGATAATTTTCAATAGATAGCCACGAGCCTAAAAAATTAACAGCTGCACGGATTTTACTAATATGACAGAGGACTTTAACCTTATAACTGTTAACTTTGAGAAAATTAATCGATGATTCATGAATATCAATAAAATTCCAATGGTGAAAAGGCAGGCCCCTAATACCAATCCAGTGAAAATCATCTGATGCAGAAACTTTCACGGTCCCCATTAGAGTTGTACCATCTGAGCTTGGCACCCATGTGAGGACCGATTTGTAGTCGACATTAATTATTACTAGTAGAACAATGTAGTGTTTGTTTTTAGCTAAATAATGGCTCCAAAATTTTATCTCATTTAGGATATGTTCTTAAGGTATAAAACGGACGGGCTAACCCGTGAACCCACAGGTTGAACCCGTTACGGGCACGGGTTGAAGAAATGATAACCCGTGGAGAAATTCAACCCGCGGGTTTAAACCCGTATTAACCCGAACCCGTGGAACCCGTAACGGGCGAGCCGTTTGCCAGCTCTAGTCTCGGACTAGGACATGGATAGTGTAGTTGAGCTTGGATCTCTCGACGTTCATCTCTTGAAGACGAAGAACTACTAAGGGGAGCTTGTGGAACTTCTTCGACAAAAGGTATGGAGACTTGAACTCATATATCACTTGGAAAGCCTATTTCTACTATCTCCTATATTGAGACATAAGTCGTGTTACGATATAGTTTTCTCTATACACATTTGGGATTTCGAGCTGAGTATATCTCGCTTACATATTTCTCGAAATATGTGTTGCTAAGCTTTGGTTTCGACCAAGTTCATCTTATATCATCAGAAAATTTCCGAGTAACATCTTACATGGTTTGTGTGATACAATCATTTGATGTAGGCTTGGAATGTTTCGATAATGATTATTTCAATATCTTGAAAATTGCTTTAATGCTAATAGTTTGTGAAAACGGCTATTGTCATTATAGAAGAATTTTTCAATGATTGAAATAAAGAGTTGATGATGTAACCATCTTTGGATTTAAGCATATATAGTGTCTTCGCACATTAGTGAATAAATCCATAAACCGGAAGCCAAGAGTATGCATATGTGTGTATACGAAATTGGTGAAGGAGACAAGATAAGTATGCATACCCGTACGCATACTAGCGGAAGTTTTCGAACCAAAAATATCTGCTGAGTTTGGGAATTACAAACTCCTAAACTAGTCACCTTAAGTATGCGTACCCGCACGCATACTGGAGGAAGTTTTCGAACCGAAAATTTCTGCTGAGTTTGGAAACTTAACAAACTCAAAATCCGGTTGCTTAAGTACGTATGCCCGTACACATACTTAAGCTGGTTACTTTGTTAAATCATAAGGAATGCAATCTTTGCAAATCGTGGCTATAATATCCATGATTGATTCAAGTGAATCAAACCTATTTGGTTTCAATTGTGTTTTCTAAATAATTGAACAACTCTTTAACTAGTTTCATTTGAGTCATTTGAACTAGTTATGGTTAAGATGAATAAGGTTGATATGAGAGTAATCATATGGCTAATCTAGGTTAACTATTTGTGATCCAACCTGGTGTACACGTTTAGGTACGGTTACATAAACATAAACGAGGGTACACTTCATTTGTGTGTAACAAGCTAAGTTCGATCTAATGGTGAAAGATATTAGCTTGGTTGAATCAGGTTTTTCATTTAACGGTGATTATTGAATGCTTTGTTAGCAAGGTAACTTGGATTGCAAACCCTGATTTGAAAACTATATAAAGGATAACTATAGAAACTGGGAAAACTAATCCCCACACCTCCTGTGTGTTACTAGTTGCATAACTAGAATCGATTCTCCTTTAACCTTAGGCTTCTTCTCGAGGCCCTGTAGCTTAACGACTTGAAAACTTCATTGGGATTGTGAAGCCAGACCCAACTATTATCTTTGTAGTTGTGTGATCTGATTTTGTTGTTTCTATCGTGTTGAGTGCAATTGGAATAATTGGCTCGATATTTTATATCTCCGATAGGCAAGATAGAAAAGTAATCATAAACAAACTTCATCTCATCGTTTGTGATTCCATAATAACTTGTTTCGCTAGTCGATTGAGTTTATTGTGAGGTGATTGATAATACTAGGATGTTCTTCGGGAATATAAGACCGGTTTATCAATTGGTTCTTGTTCACCTTGATTTATCAAAAGACGGAACAAAAACTCTTGGGTATTTCTGTGGGAGACATATTTATTCAATCATATGGACTTTTCTGTTTGAGACAAATTTGTCTATCAAGTCTTCAACTTTGGGTCGTAACAACTCTTAGTTGTGGGTGAGATCAACTAAGGGAATCAAGTGCGTAGTATCCTGCTGGGATCAGAGACGTAAGGAGCGCAACTGTACCTTGAATCAGTGTGAGATTGATCAGGGTTCAACTACAGTCCAGTCCGAAGTTAATTGGTAGTAGGCCAGTGTCTGTAGCGGCTTAATACAGTGTGGTGTTCAATCTGGACTAGGTCCCAAGGTTTTTCTGCATTTGCGGTTTCCTCGTTAACAAAATTCTGGTGTCTGTGTTATTTCTTTTTCGCGTTATATTTTGTTATATAATTGAAATATCACAGATTGTGCGTTAAGATCAATCAATTAGAATATCCAATCTTTGGTTGTTGATTGGCACTTGAACATTGGTCTTTGGTACCATTCAAGTGACTCCTCTTATATCCAATCAGGCTCGCAGATTTCTATTTGTTGATTGCGGATTGAATTAATAGTTAGAGATATTAAACTCTTTGATATACTTTTTCTGGATTGAGTCTGACTGTCTAGTTGATTCTCTAGAAAGTGTATTGCAGTAAGTCCTCTCAGATTGCCAAACGAATTGTTGTGGTTGTTAGACCCCCGCATTTTCAAAACTCGTTAACACCACATTCTTTACCGACTAAGAAAAGAAAAAACAATAACATAGAATCCAAAATATTTTCTCACTTTAAATATAAATATATTTTTCGTGGTAGATGCTCCCTCCATCCCTATTATACGGGAGGAATTTGTAAATTTTCTGGCCCCATTAGATAGGAGGAGTTCTAGTTTCAAGATTGTTTTTCTCTCATATACCTCTATTTATAATGCATGGTTATCATACAATTTACATTAATGTGAACGGAGTTTTACAGATCTATTCATATATAATATTCCAAATTTATCTATTAATAATCCCAAAATAAAAGAAAATTTATGAAAATCAAAAACTCAATTTTACAAAATTTCTATTTTTCCGCCTATATAATAGGAACGGACGGAGTACTAGTTTTATCCTTGGCATGAGAGCCCAGACGCAATCAAGGACAACAACTCTGCGTTAATTAGTGAACACTGAACAGCTTTAATAGGACATATGGTGCCATTTTCCACCCAAGATCTAGAAGGTGCACTTTTCGGAAAGCCATGAATCGGTATCAAATCCTATTTCTTTTGGGATGGTTTTTGTCCAACATTTAGCTTTTTCGGCTTCAACAGTAATAATAAAAGTCTGAAGTATTTCAAGCAACAGGAGTTACAGGACTAGATTTCTATTGCTGGACCATCAGAACCACATCGCTGTCACTACAAAGTAGTTAACCGAACTACTTTGTGACTCACTTACTCCGCACACAAAAAGAGTCAGATTTTGATTTTAATTTTGGCATCAAATCAAAAGGTACTTGCAACTAGCCAACTACACAATCTTTAAATACTACTGCTACTAGGCACGAGCATCCATTTTCTGCCATTAAACGTGTTACCTATTGATCATCAGGACGGATGGTAGCCTGCAAGTCACACCATGTCCTTCCTAGATGAATAATTAACGAAAAATGGGTCATTTGTTCAAATATTTTTAAATCACGGTTCAAATGGACGAGTAAAAAATAATTTGAGTGAAATGGCCAAAAAGAAAAATAATAAGGATGAAATTGGTTTCATCCTAGCTTAAATTTAAAAAATAGCAATGACGAAACTGGATACATCTTGTATAAATTAAAAATAAGAAAAAATATTTAAAAATGGGCACGATGAAACCGGTTACATCCTGCCTATTTTTACATTTTTGTCCATTTAAACAGTATCAAAATCTAACTGTCTGTTTCACCCAGAAATTATTGATTTTGATATTTTAACCAATTTTGTGAATAATTAATGACCCAAAGGCCTGTCGATTTCAAACCGAGCTGCGTGCTCGTCGCCCAAACTCTATCGCCTAACATGTAAACCAATTGACTGAACTTGGGCGACGATAAGAAGTCAAAGATTATTTCACAGTTTGTGCCAAATTGAATGACACGGAATTATTGAATTTTCTTTTCCATTATAATAACGCTTACATTAAGAAATAATCAAGAACTTCAAATTAAAATAAAACAGAAGCTTAATTAATCTGAAAACACTAATAATACAGACCCAGTGATCAATTTCTTTCTTGAATTTATCATGCTTTGACTTCTTCGATCTTCTTCTCTTCTTCAACCTTCTTCTCTTCTTCTTCAATCTCAAAAGCGGACACAGGAAAAGATCTACCAAGTCCAGAAGGAGTTTTAAAAGTGATCTTCCCACTACTAGGATCATCAATAGAGATCTCAGAAAGACTCACCCAGATCAAAATCTCTTTACTCTTGACACCAGTCAATTTCTTCATCTTGTAGTTCTCAACAAATGCTGTTACTTCAGCACCATATGAAACAGATTTTCCAATACTCTTAAAGTAATGAGTTTTCTGCTTCTTCTGTCTTAACCAAACAAACCCAGAGCTTCTATTGTAACCAACCTCTGTTAAATCATCTAATGGTAATAAACCCTTTGGTAGTGAAATCTCACCTAGTAGTTGAAGAGACTTTGCCTTGCAGATTTCATCTCCAGTGTATACCTCTGCGTTTTCCCTGTGAGTCTCAATCATCTGAGAAGTCATTTTTATTGAGTTTTTCAAAACAGAGGATTATGAAATAATTGAGTTTTTCAGAAACAGAGGATTGAAGGAAGGGTGTTTGGCTTTTTGTCTGTGTGATTGGGGAAGAAAGGAAATTAATTTATAGATAGTGGATTAATGAAGTTACGATAATAACCTTTGGAGGAGATTTTGATAACTTCAAGGTGAAAGGATAAGTAATCAACACGTGTATGACGAACAGTAGGAAGTTGGAACAAGGGGTGTCGGTCCGCCTAAAACTTCCCAACCAGAAAGCTATTAAATGAGTTTGGTAGTCGGTTTTGAGTTAACGACAAATATAGATTAGCTTCTTTTTGACTCATGGTGATGCAATTTTATATGCTCTTTCAGGTAATTGTTTGTTGGAGGGCAAGGGTCAAAGCTGAGATGGAACATTGATACATGACATGACCAAAAGTGTAGCAAATAATTTTGTGACGATTGCAAAGACCAGTATATTCAGCCTACGTGCTAGATCGGACGTCGATTTTTGCTTCATGGAACACCAAAAAAATTAAGTTATGACCCACATAAAGAGCCATGCCGCTAGTGGATCTTCTATTGACTAAATTTCCACCACAATCTTCATCAGAGTAAACCTGCAATGGAAAGCAGTAGATATCCTGAATTGGAGACCACGAGTAATTGTATTATTGGAATATTTTAAAATCCTCTTAACGAAAACCCAATTCTCAACTCAAATGATTTTTCGTAGTCTAACAAGATTTACTCACTGCAAAGATATGTCTGGTATGGTGATAGTAAGATACTGCAAAGATATCATCTATATATATGAAAAAATACAAAGAATATAGGAAGATGATACCTTGTAAAACAAATAAGTATCTGTTTTAGAAGATTGAAAACCTTGAGAACCAAGAAAAGTACTTAGTGTCTTAGTCTCGCAAACTAAGATTTGGGTGCATGTTTGAAACCATAGAGAGACTTCTTAAAAACACAACCATGATGAGAAAATTCTTTATCGACACATTCAGGGGGTTGTTGCATATACACTTTCTCAAAAAGAAACCCATGAAAAAAAGCATTCTTCACGTCAAGTTGTCAAATGGACCATCTTCTCAAAAGAGCAATAACAATCATAATCCTAATTGTAGTGTGTTTAACCACAAGACTAAATGTATCTTGATAATCAATATCTCAACTTGATTGAAACCTTTGGACACCAATCTAGCCTTGCACCTCTCAAAAGATCCATTAACATTCTTTTTGACCCTAAACACCCACTTGTAGCCAATCACATTCATACCATGGGAAATGGAACATAAACCCAAGAATCATTTTGATGAAGAGCATCAATTTATTCACACATAGGCTCTCTCCAGACTTGAATTTTATTGTCCTCGGCGAATGTAGTAGTAGTTACGGACTCGGCAGAAATAGTTATGAAGGCTTTGGGTTTGAATATACCATTCATACTCCTTGTAATCATGTTGTGATTAAAAATATGAGGTGGTAGAGGTGTGGCTTCAAATGTATCAGGATTGACAGGTTGAACATAAAGGTCATTCACAAGAGCATTATTATCATTTTGAGGTGGTGTTGCAGGAAGGGTATGTTGATTGGGTACAAGAATAAACTCTGGTGATAGAGGTAGTGCATGTGGTAAAAGAGGAACATGAAGAGGGGGAGGTAGTATTAGTGCCGATGTAGAAGGTGAAGTGAAAGAAATAGAGGGAGCAGATGGAATGGGTAGTGATGCATGTGTAAAGATGAACTTGTAAGGAAAATCATGCTCATCAAAAGTTAGTTTTATATAAATAATGAGTTTATTGGTAGAAGGGTTAATACATCTATAACACTTATGCATATCACTATAGCCAAGAAAAATACACTTGATTGACATGTTTTCCATCTTGTGCTTATTGTAAGGCCTGATACAGGGATACCAAGCACACCCAAAAATATTCAAGAATTAATAATCTAAAAACATAAAAGACAACTACTACAATGGTGTATAATGATCCAAACCGGAGTAGGTATCCTTTTGATGACATAATTTGTTTTTTCAAAGGCATAAAAACAATAGGAAGTATGAAGAGAAACATGATTCAACAAAGATAAAACTGTTTCAACTATAAGCCTATATTTCCTCTCAGCCCTGCCATTCTTCTCATGAATTTGTGGATAGGAAACTCTATGTAGAACACCACAGAAGTAAGAAATGATGAAACATTCATATAGTCACCTTCCGAATCAGTTTGGATTTCTTATTAAAGTAAGTCTCAACATGGAATTTGAATTTTTGGAATGTAGAAACAATTATGATTTATTAAAAATAGGATACAACCAAGTTGTAATTGTCAATGGAACTAACATATTACCTAAAGTCATTGACAGGACATACAGGGGAACACCAAATATCAAAATAAATGAGGTCCAAACCTATATAGCATTATTCACTGAAGTACTAAAAGGTAAGGCATGTAACTTGGAAAACTAACAATCACTACATATTTTAGGACACAAATACTGTAAAATATAAGAGTCTACCACTCACATGACATATCTTAGAGTCCTATAAGCAGGGTGACCAAGCCTGCTATACCAATCTGCAGACGAGGTAACTTGACTAACAAAAGCTTGATTGAAGGAAGAAGAATTAAAGTTAAGGTCATAAATTCCATTCTTAACACTGCCTTTAAGTATCTCCTTGTGAGAATGAAGTTCCTTCACACGAAAATGAGTTGGATGAAACTCAAAATAACAATTGTTATCTTTAGTAAATTGAAGTACTGAAAGTAGAGTACTATAAATAGGAGAGGTACATGTAACACAATGTTCGAATGAAAATTAGAGTTACCAGAGAAAATTATAGAAAAACTAATGTTGTTAATAGACAAACATGCACCACTGCCAACTTTGACTTTGTCACTGGCTTGATATTCAGAATGCATAATCAAATTACTCATCTCATTAGTGACATGATGCGTAGCACCAGAATCAAGAATCCAAATATCCGATGCAGTGCAAGAAGGTGGAAAATCTTCATTATAAACATCATAAACCTCAGGATCTAGAATTCGATGCTCTTTATAGGAATCATCTAAGTAAACATGATATGCTTGAGGATAGTTAGAATAACTCCTGCTGAATCGATAATGACATTCAAGAGAAGTTTGACTAGATCTAATACAAATTTGGCAAATAAGAGAGGATTCTAGAAATAAATTAGAATGCCTATCACCATATCCACCACCAAAACCTACACTATCAGATCTTCCACTACAAAAACCACCTCGAAAAACTCCACGAGGACCGAAAGAAGGAAAGATCCAACCACCACCATGATCTCGAAAAGGATAACCACCAGAAGGATTACCATTATGCCAATCAATAGAATCTCTAAAAGTTTGTGAATTATGAGATGAACTTGCACTAGAATAATCTAAAGAGTTAGGTGTTGGTGGATTAGATGTTGAGTGAACAACATTAGAATAAGTTGTACTTATGCCATATGAGGAATCACTAATCTATGATTTGTGGAATCAAGCCTGGGATTGTTCTTGATGAAACAAACTATGATTTGTGGTCACAAATCATGGAGATGCATATTGCTGAAAAAGAAAAAACCTCCTTTTTTATGGGAAGGACAAGAAAACCTACCGAGGAAGATCCAAGATATGAGAAGTGGCACACAGATAATCAAAAAGTCAAGAGATGGTTATTGATGTCTATGTTACCTGAAATCATGAAGAGATATATTCGGTTACCTACTGCTAGAGAGATTTGGGATGCATTATCTAAAGCCTTTTATAATGGAGATGATGAGATGCAGGTATTTATTCTAAATCGACGAGCGTTTTTGGCAAAACAAAATGGCAGAGCACTCTCAATTTATTATGGAGAACTAACTGAAATATTTGGAGATTTGGATCATCGTGACAAGGTAGTTGTGGAGAATTCTAATGATATTGAAGCCTATCAAAAATCAATTCAGCGCCTAAGGGTGCATATATTCCTTGCTGGATTAGATGAAAGTTTTGAACAGATCCGTGGTGAAATCTTGAGAAAGGATCCTATTCCTGAATTGGAATCATGTTATGCACTCGTTCGTCGTGAATCTGTTCGACGTACAACGATGACAAAAGAATCGGAAGAAGTTGAACCTGCTGCTATGGCAACTCGAAATCGGTACAATCAAAAAGGGTCTTTTCAGAGATACTCAAAGACTTAGGTGGACAAGTAATCACTTAAGTGTACACACTGTAATCAATCTGGACATACAATTGACATGTGTTTCGAGTTGGTTGGATATCGAGATTGGTGGGATCAACATCTGGAGAGGAAAAAGGAGACAAAGAAAAATTCTGGTGCTCCAGTGGCTTCAACAAAGAAAGGAAAGGATTCCATGGTAATATCTGCATCAGTAGCAAGGACAGGTAACGATGGTAAGTTTTTAAATGTTTCTTCACTTGTTTCGAATAATTCATGGATAGTTGATTCCGGTGCCACGAACCATATGATATGTGATTCTAAACAAATCTCACCCCTAAACAATCCTTACAAAAAACAGTCTCTACTGCAAATGGCTCACAAGCTCCAATTACTGGTGAACGGTCAATATCTCTCACTGAAACTTTAAACTTAGATTCTGTCTTAGTAGTTCCTACATTAGACTGTAATCTCCTATCAGTTTCCCAAATAACTAATACTCTACATTGTGTAGTGATATTTTGGCCTGACTGTTGTGTTTTTAAGGACATCACAACGAAGAAAATGATTGGTTATGGTGTTAAGCGTGGAAAGCTGTATTATCTGGATTTGGTGTCAAGTAGTTCGGATAAGATGCGTCAAACTCTTCTTGCTGATGGTTCTGAGAAGGAGAGACAAAAATCTCAAATTTTGTTATGGCATGGACGATTGGGACATGCGTCGTTTGGTTATTTAAAAAAATTATTTCCTAGTTTGTTTGCAAAACTTGATATTTCTAGTTTTCATTGTGAAGTATGTGAACTTGCAAAAAGCCATCGTGCTTCTTTTCCATTATCATTCAATAAGAGTCCAGTTCCTTTTATGATCATACACTCTGATGTTTGGGGGATATCTAAAACTACTACCCTGGGTGGTTCAAGATGGTTTGTTACTTTTATTGATGATTGCACTAGAATGATGTGGGTGTGTCTCATGAAAAACAAAAGTGAAGTTACCGCCTTGTTTCAAAAGTTCCATAAGATGATTAACACTCAGTAGAACAAACAATTCAAGTACTTCGTAGTGATAATGGTGGTGAATATATGGATTCTGACCTTCAACATTATTTTGAGGGACAAGGGATTATTCATCAAACTACGTGCTCTAATATGCCTCAACAGAATGGAGTAGCAGAGAGAAAGAATCGTCACTTACTGGAAGTGGTCCGTGCTTCATTGATAGAAGCACATATGCCACTGATGTATTGGGGAGAGGCACTTACTTTTGCAGCATATCTTATCAATCGAGTGCCATCCAGTACCATTGTGTTTCAAACACCCCATCAAGCTCTTGCTGAAGCAGTTGTGGATCCAACTGTTCCTAATATGCCGCCTCATGTGTTTGGTTGTGTAGCTTATGTTCATCTGCACAAGAACCAACGTGATAAGTTGGCTCCTAGAGCTCTGAAGTGTGTATTTGTGAGATATGCAACAACTAAAAAGGGATACCATTTCTATCATCCTCCAACCAAAAGAATGTTTGTTACTTTGGATGTTGTATTTCATGAAGATACTATGTATTTTTCATGTGAGTATGAACTTCAGGGGGAGTACCATGAGGAAAATCAGACTCTTAACTATGATGAAGATATATCATAAATTGATGTATCTGTTATTGTCAACTCGATGATATGGTAAGAGAATCTGTTGATGAAAGTTCTTCACGAGAAGAAACATAAAGTACAATATTATATCGTGATATAGAGATTCAAGATGACGTTATGATAGAAGAGATTCCAGAGTCTACGTTACCTCAAGAAGATGAAACACCAAACCAATCGTCTGCTACGGATGTTCTTGAAGAATATAGGAGACAACTTCCACAACGTGTAAACAGAGGTATTCCTAAACCCATATATGAACCTGAAATCTCTAGTAAGGTTAAGTACCCCAGGAGTCATTATGTCTCTCACCATCGTATGTCATAAGCGAATAAGGCATTCGTGAATCAACTATCTACTGTTTTATTCCTAACAATGTGCAGGAAGCATTAGCTGATCCAAAATGGAGAGCATCTATAGAAGAAGAAATGAGATCCCTTTTTCAGAATGATACTTGGGATTATGTTGATTGTCCAGAAGGAAGAAAGATTGTGGGGTGTCGTTGGATTTTCACCATTAAATACAAGGAAAATGGTGCGATTGAACGTTATAAAGCAAGATTAGTTTCTAAAGGGTACAACCAAACTTATGGTATCGATTATACATAAACTTTTGCTCCAGTAGCGAAAATCAACACAGTACCAGTATTGTTATCGCTTGATGCAAACTTGGATTGGCCTTTGCAACAATTTGATGTAAAGAATGCCTTCTTGCATGGTGAATTAACTGAAGAAGTTTACATGGAGCTCCCACCTGGTATTTCAGTTCCAGGATCTCATGGTAAGAAGGTATGTAAGCTAAACAAGTCATTGTATGGACTAAAACAATCTCCAAGGGAATGGTTTGGCAGATTCACCAAATCTATGAGGAACTTTGGATTTCGTCAGAGTAATTCTGATCATACTTTGTTCATAAAGAAAAGGAAGGATAAAATTAATTCTCTTATCATATATGTAGATGATATGGTGGTGACAGGAAATGATCCAGAGGAGAGGAAATCTTTGCAAAGATACTTATCAAAGGAATTTCAAATGAAAGATCTTGGTTCATTGAAATACTTCCTTCGGATTGAAGTTTCTCGATCCAGTGAAGGAATTTTCTTATCACAAAGGAAATATGTTCTTGATCTGCTAAAAGAAGTGGGCATGTCAGCATGTCAGCCAATCCATACACCTTTAGAAGAAAAGGTAAATTTGTGTATTGAACCTGATCAAGTTCCTGCTGATAAAAGGAGATATCAAAGACTTGTGGGGAGATTGATGTATCTATCTCACACAAGGCCAGATCTTGCTTATGCACTCAGTGTTGTTAGTCAATTCATGCACAATCCAGGTGAACAACACATGGATGCAGTTTTACGTATTTTGAGGTATTTGAAGTCTGCTCCTGGAAAAGGAATTTTATTCTCTAAAAATGAAGATTATAGAAAGGTTGCGGCATATACAGATTCTGACTATGCAGGAGAAATAGATGGCAAACGTTCTACTGCATGCTACTTTACCTTTGTGGGAGGTAACTTAGTTACTTGGAGAAGTAAGAAACAAAATATTGTTACACGATCAAGCGCAGAGGCTGAATTCAGAGGTATGGCAGATGGAATTTGTGAAACTTTGTGGTTGAGGCTTCTCCTTAAGGATTTGGGGGTTCCACTCAAGGATCATATTACTCTGTATTGTGATAACAAAGCTGCGCGTGATATTGCTCATAATCCTGTTCAGCATGATCGTACTAAACATGTGGAGGTTGACAGGTTCTTCATCAAAGAGAAGTTGGACAAAAACATCATTGAGCTGCCACCGGTTCAGTCTGAAGAACAACTTGCAGATATTCTCACACATGGAGTGTCATGCAAAAAATACTTGAGTTTTATGGAAAAGTTGGGCATGTGTGATATCTATGCACCAACTTGAGGGAGAGTGTTAATATATATCCTTATTTAAGGATAATATATTGTTTACTAGTGTATAGGATCTTTGCTTTATCATAATATATTGGGCTCTATATATTCATGAGCTGTGTAACCAGAATTGATAAGATTATCATAATAAGAATTATCTTCTTCTTGATCCTATATTTGTGAAGAGTTATAACGACTCAACACGTGTGAGTGACACAATTACATTATGATATCTTAGTGTTTATATAAGGAGATCATATGTGTCGTTAAAGAAAATCTGTCGTGTTTTCTTCTCCCCACAACCGTCTTTTCCAAAAAAAATAAAAACATCTGCAAACAAAACTCCTAAATCATTATTTCCCTAATTTTTATCTTAAATTTTTTGGATTATAATTAGGGACATCAGTAGGTTTGTCTCTATCCGGTTAACATTGGACTCCAAAGTGGACCTGATTATAAAATTTGTTCTGATTTCTATATTAGTGAACCAAGAAACGGACCCAATAACCCATCAGTTCTATGTACCTGTTGGGTTTTAAGAAATTACCAAAAGTTTCTGTTAGAGCATTGCTAGGTCGAACTCGCAAGTGTTGCTATCTCAACCTTGTTTGTCAAGTTTAGTTGCCAAAACTATAAGTCTTGATTTCTAGTCTACTTATAGCTAAGTCTCGGATTAGGATGGGAAGCGTAGTTGAGCTTTAGACTCCATATCGTTCATCATAAAGACGAAGAACTACACGAGGGAACTCATGGAACTTCATCGAAAAAAGGTATGTGGAGCCTTGAACTTATCTATCACTCAAAAGTATATCTACTATATCTCTTATTTTGAGACAAAAGTCGTATTGCTATATATACTTCGATTATACACATTTGCTATTTCGAGCCGAGTTTATCTCGCTTATGTATTTCTCGAAATATGTGTTGGTAAGATTTCTCTTTGGCCAAGTTCATCTTTACTCGTGACGAAAGTCATGTTGATTATTTCAATAATTTGAAAATCGGTTTGATGAAAATAGTTTGTGGATAACGACTATTTTAACATCCTCTAAGAAAGTTTTAATGATTGAAATGAGAGTTTAGAACAAGTAACCATGTTTGGATATAAATATAGTGTGTTCTCACATTTGTGTAAAATTCCAAAACCGGGAACCTGAAGCATGCGTACCCGTACGCGTACTGGCGGTTGTTGGAAATCCGGGTAAGTATGCGTACCCGTACTCGTATTGGCGGAAGTTTCACGTCCGTGAATTTATGCTGGAGTTTGGAAGTGTGAATTGGTATGCGCACCCGTACGCGTTCTGGCGTAACCAAACTCGGTTCGGAAACTTAGGTATGCGTACCCGTTTGCATACTTAAGTAGGTTACTTTCTAAAATCGGTTTGTTCATGAACCAAAACATTTATATAATAAGGAATGCAATCTTTGCAATATGTGGCTATAATGTTCATGAATTGATTCGAGTGAATCAAAATCGATTTTGTTTCGATTGTTTCTTGTATACTTCTATGAGATCTAAGCAATTGAAAAACTCTCAAACTAATTCATTTGAGTCATTCGAACTAGTTAGGGTGAAGATGAATAAGGTTGATATGAAAGTGTTCATATGGCTAACCATTGGTTAACTATTGTTGAACCAACTAAATGTAAGTGTATTTCATTTGTGTATAACAATATAAGTTCGATCTAATGTTTGAAAGATATTAGCTTGAATCGAATTAGGTTTTCATCTAACGGTAAATATTGATTGCTTTGTTACCAAGGTAACTTAGATTGCAAACCCTGATTTGAAATCTATATAAAGGAGAACTCTGGCAACTGGGAAACCTAATCCCCACACCTCATGTGTGATATTAGTTGTATAAGCTAGGGTCGATTCTCCTTTAACCTTAGGTTTTTCACGAAACCCTATAGGTTAACGACTTGAAGACTTCATTGGGATTGTGAAGCCAGACCCAACTATTTTATCTGTAGTTGCATAGATCTTGTTGTTTTATATCGTGATTGAGTGCAATCGTAAGATTGGATTGAGATTAGTTTCTCCGATAGGTAAGATAAAAAAGTAGTCACAAACACCTTCTTCTCATCGTTTGTGATTCCACAATATCTTGTTTCGTTAATCGATTAAGATTATTGTGAGGTGATTGAAAATACTAGGATGTTCTTCGGGAGTATAAATTCGGTTTATCAATTGGTTCCTGTTCACCTTGATTTATCAAAAGACGAAACAAAAACTCGTAGGTATATTTGTGGGAGACAGATTTATCTATTCAACAAACTTTTATGTGTGAGACAGACTTTTTTATCAAGTCTTCGACTTTGGGTCGTAGCAACTCTTAGTTGTGGGTGAGATAAGCTAAGGTAATCAAGTGCGTAGTATCTTGCTGGGATCAGAGACACAAGGAACACAACTGTACCTTGAATCAGTGTGATATTGATTAGGGTTCAACTACTGTCCAGACCAAAGTTAGCTTTGTAGTAGGCTAGTGTCTATAGCGGCTTAATACAGTGTGATGTTCAAATCTGGACTAGGTTCCTGGGTTTTTATGCATTTGCAGTTTCCTCGTTAACAAAACTTCTGGTGTCTGTGTTATTTCTTTTGCGCATTATATTTTGTTATATAATTGAAATATCATAGGTTGTGCGTTGAATCGATCAATTGGTAAATCCAACCTTTGGTTGTTGATTGAAATTGATTGATCCTTGAACATTGTTCTTTGGTACCGTTCAAGTTATTTCTCTTATATTCAATCAGGCTCGCAAATTATATTTATTTGATTGCAGATTGAGTTGAGAGATTGAGATATAACTCTTTGATATAGTTTTTATAAAGATTGACTCTGACTGTCTAGTTGATTCTCTTGAAAGTATATTGGAGTTAGTCCATACAGATTTCTAAGCGAAATATTGGGTGAGGTTGTTAGACCCCCGCTTTTTCAATTGGTATCAGAGCAGGCAAATACTTTCAAAGACCTCATAAATCTGTATTTATAGCGATTTGACTTTATGGACGAGAGTACTATCTCTGATAAACGCGTCACCAGAAACAAAAGTTTTGTTTCTATAATGTCTATTAAAGAGAAAGATTTGTCAATCTTAAATACAGACGAACCTAGTGTTCTAACAAAACCGACAGACACTGACATGTGTTGTCCCGATTACCCTTCAAAAGAGTCTTACTCCGTTGATGAAAGGGAAGCAGCTGAAGAGAGTAAACTGATTCTAAATCTTGTTAGAATCCAGGCTGACAGAATCAATCGGTTAAAAAACAATGTCAATGTTCTTCTCGGTATAGTAAGAGACTGTGACTCTAAAGAAAATCTCCTTGCAAAGAAAATGCTGAAGTTCGGTCTTCACGTATCTTACTCGAGGCGAACCTCAAAAAGGATGCTTTGGAAATTGAACATCTCTTGAGTAAACTTTCGATTCAAGGATGTTCCAAAAAGTCTATTATACCATCTGCTTCTGTCAAAACTGAAAGAGTTCCAGTTCCAGAAATAAAATCAGAATCCCTTTCTATTGGAAAAGATGTGCTCATAATATCCTCTAATCAAAGATGTTACACATCACATGGAAGTAAGAAATCTCCTAACAACGTTGTTAAGTCCTTTTTCTATAATCACCCATGTGATCAAAAAATGTGTCTCTTTTGTGATTCAAGAGGACATGCTGAACAAAAAGGGAAATCTAGGTTGAATGACAATTCTATTGTTTTTCTTCAACACACCTTAGATTTAATTCTCAAAGGTGTAACTGACATTCGTATTTCTAAACCAATTGGTTTTAGTACTCATCATGTAAACCCCTTCGGGAAAGTCAGTTCTAGTTGTTACTCTAATATTCATGCTCATAACAACAATCTTAACACAAGACGTCCAAGAAGAACTCAAGGATATTCTTCTGTTAAAAAGGGAGATACTGTTGTTCATCATACGAACCAGGTATCTGAAAAAGGAAGAAAAAATGGTGGTATGAATGACAACCTAAATTTGATAATTAAGGGTTACAAGGAACTCATCAAAAGGTGTCAAATCCCTCGGGTCAAAATCCTTCAAGTAAGAATCTCTACTTTGCATCGTATTTTGATGACAGTATGCTTGGTAATACCCATTCACATCAAAAAGTCCTGAAAAAGCGGGGGTCTAACAACCTCACCCAATATTTCGATTATCAATCTGTATGGACTAACTCCAATATACTTTCTAGAGAATCAACTAGACAGTCAGACTCAATTTAGATAAAAGTATATCAAAGAGTTAATATCTCAATCTCTCGATTTGATCTTTACTCAAGCAAATGGAAATCTTAGAGTCTTTATCAAATACTAGAGAGATAAACTTGGATGGTACCAAAGACCAATATCCAAGTTTCAATCAATTTAAATCAACAACCAAAGGTTGGATATTCTAATTGATTGATCCTAACGCACAACCTGCGATATTTCAACTATATAACAAAATATAATACGGAATAGAAATAACAGAGACACCAGAAATTTTGTTAACGAGGAAACTGCAAATACAGAAAAACCCCGGGACCTAGTCCAGATTGAACACCACACTGTATTAAGCTGCTACAGACACTAGACTACCACAAACTAACTTCGGTCTGGACTGTAGTCGAACCCCAATCAATATCACACTGATTCAAGATACAATTGCGATCCTTACGTCTCTGATCCCAGCAGGATACTACGCACTTGATTCCCTTAGCTGATCTCACCCATAACCAAGACTTGCTACGACCCAAAGTTGAAGACTATAAGAAACAAATATGTATCACACAGAAAAGTCTACGATGATAGATAAATCTGTCTCCCACAGATAAACCTAAGAGTTTTGTTCCGTCTTTTGATAAAAATCAAGGTGAACAGAAACCAATTGATAACCCGAACTTATATTCCCGAAGAACATCCTAGAATTATCAATCACCTCACAATAATCTAAATCGTACCGTAGCGAAACTAGATATTGCGGAATCACAAACGATGAGACGAAGATGTTTGTGATTTCTTTTTATCTTGCCCTATCGGAGATATAATATCAAGTCAATTGTTCAATTGAACTCGTATGATAGAAAATGGAAAGATCCGATCGGTCAACTACAAGAGAAGTAGTTTCGTCTGGCTTCACAATCCCAATGAAGTCTTTCAGTCGTTAATCTACAGGGTCTCGAGAAGAAACCTAAGGTTAAAGGAGAATCGACTCTAGGAAAACCAACTAGTATCACACATGAGGTGTGGGGATTAGTTTTTCCAGTTGCTAGGTGTCTCCTTTATATAGTTTTCAAATCAGGGTTTGCAATCCAAGTTACCTTGGTAACAAAGCATTCAATATTAACCGTTAGATGAAAAACCTGATTTAACCAAGCTAATATCTTTCAAACTTTAGATCGAAACTTAGCTTGTCACATACAAATGAAATGTATTTCATTTAGGTTTGAGTAACCGTACCTAAACGTGTACACTTAGTTGGTTCACAAATAGTTAACCAATGGTTAGCTATATGAGTACTTCCATATTAACCATATTCATCTTCATCACATAACTAGTTCAAATGACTCATAAGAACTAGTTGAAGAGTTGTTCAATTGCTTAGGTCTTTATGAATAGACACAATTGAAACAAAATCAGTTTGATTCACTTGAATCAATTCATGAACAATATATCTGTGGTTTGAAAAGATTGCATTCCTTATTGATTTATTGTTTAAGTTCATGAACTTCCGATTTGAGAAATATAACCAGCTTGGGTACGCGTACGGGTACGTGTAACATAGCTACCGGAAATGAGTTTAGAAACTCCGCAGAAATTTTCGGTCGAAAACTTCCGTGGGTACGCGTACCCAACCTGTCTCTTTCACCAATACCGTATGCACACATATGCATACACTTGGTTTACGGCACATCAATTTATACCCTAATGTGCGAACACACTTTATATGCTTATATCCATAGTTGGTTACGTAATCTCAACTCTACATTTCAATCATTGAAACATTCTTCTATAATGTTATAACAATCATTATTCACGACTATCGTCATCAAAGCTATTTTCAAGATTGAAACGTCATCATGACTTTCGTCATGGGTTAAAATGAAAAGTGGTTAAAACGAAAGCTTATCAACACATATTTCGAGAAAAAGATAGGCGAGTAAACTCGGCTCGAATAGCAAATGTGTATGTATGAAAACTATCATACTTATACGACTTTGTCTCAAGAGTATGAGATAGAGTAGATCGACTTTTGAGTGATAGATAAGTTCAAGTCTCCACATACCTTTTAGTCGGATGAAGTTCCACTGGTTCCTTGAGTAATTCTTCGTCTTCGTAAGATGATCTCCATGGAGTCTGGAGCTCAATTACATTAAACTGTCCTAAACTGAGACTTAGCTATAAGTAGTCTAGAAATCAAGACATATAGTTTTGACAAATAAACTTGACAAACATGCTTGAGATAGCAATGCATGCGAGTTCGACCGACCAATGCTCTAACAATCTCCCCCTTTGTCAATTTTAGTGGAAAAACTATCAATACATATGGATTACAAAATAAATAAAATTTTGTAGCTTCTCGTCCACATGCTTGATCTCCTTGGTGCTTCAACATTACTCGAAAACTTCGTCTTTTACAAGTACTCCCATGATTCCATAGATGTTCAATTCAACATCATAGTTGTTGAAGATCCGTAGCCATAACAATGAGAAAACAAAATCTCTCGATCATTGTTATACAGTGTGATAGTATTATTACACAGTATCAAAATTCTTATATCACATCTTCACAACAATACTATGGTGATATGTATCACTCCCCATTAGTCAATACTTTCATCTCAATATGAAAATCACTCCCCCTTACATAATGATCTGTAAAACACGTAAACCATATGTATTTGTAGTGTGAACTACATATTAATTCTCCCCCTTTTTGTCAATAAAATTGGCAAAGGTACGAAAACGGGATCCTAATGAAATTTCCACGGAGATGCTTCAAGACCAAAGAAAAGCACATATCAACTTGTTTATATGCAATCATAATACCGAAGCTAAATGCATTCATCAAGGAGTTTATAAAGATACAAGATAACCCCTAAAATATTCCACAGACGAACTCCCCACAAAGATATGGAAATTAAGCGCAAGTTCAAAAGAACTCTCCCTCATTTGATGTCATTCCCGAAAGAACAACAAGAGTGACCTTACTTTTGCAAGAAAAAAGGGATTTCTTTGGACACGAAAAACCATAAGGAAATGATTTTGTATCCAAAATTCTCAATTAAACTAATCACGAGAGAACCCATGATTAATTTAATCGGAATACACAACCAAATTATTCACAAACGAGTTTATGATTTCTTTAGTTGGAAATGCTCACATATGAAAACTTATGGAGCCGCACAGTGTATACATAAAATATGGATCAGGGAAGATCAATACTGCGGAATATACAAAGATTCATTTTATCTTTATCACTATTTGCATAATGACATACAATAGACATAATATTTGTAAACAAAAAGATTTTAACCTATTTTCCATCAAAGAATTGATATAATAGGCTTAACTTTTGTTTGTCAAAAGTTCATTGATCTTGTATCAATACATGCATATCGACATATGAAAGAGATAACTTTTGACAACGTATGGGACAATAATAGTTCACGGACGCAAACACACATATCCCATAACATATTGCAATTTATAAAATCATAAAGATTAATACTGCAAACATCATCTTCCAAATCATTTTAGAATTTAAATAAATAAATCTAAAAACATTGCAAGATGAAAACGTTGGACATAACTATGTGTACTCACAATAATGGCTATTCCAAACCCTAGTTATCCTTCTTAAACAAAAACAAGAATAAAAATACTCTTAAGAAGTTTTACTAGACATTAAGATCTTTGAAAAATTCCTTATCGTCCCCGATCTCCTTGTCGTCAACAACCATTGGTACGTATGGCTCATGAAGGAAGGAGTCAATACCAATAAACCGTCTTGGCTGATGATGTCGAATCAGGGCCTTATGAATTTCTACGATCTTAAAACACAAGCCTTTATTTGTTGAATCTCTTTTCTTTCCAGCTTCAACTCTTCAAGAACATCAAAAAACTTATGAGAATTAGAAGGAACTGCTCTTGGCTTCCTCACATTCCTTATTTTTATTTTCAAAGTTGGATAAAAAGGTGATTTCTCTTTTTTCTTGGTGATTGATGGCTTAACAATCATATTGATATTTTTTCCATCAGAAGACATGATGCTTGGAGTACCCTTATGCGACCGTTTTTTGTGAGAGGAATTCACAATGTCAACAAGCAGTCTTAAGATATAAAGAGTATCAGATAAGGAAAAAGGAATGTAGGGTTTCAAAACATTTAATCAGGTTCGCACACGTCCAACTCACAACCCTATAAAGAGTACAATTGTCGATAATAACCCTCTTCTTTTGGCAAAATGATCCTTTTCAATATCAACAGCGATATGGAGGAATTCCACAAACCAAACAACACAAAGCTAAAATCAAAACTAAATTTTTTAAAGCCTGTGGTGTGCAAGATCTTGTCTCTTTGGAACAGGCACATGAGATAAGTTGCACATGACAACACAATCAAGTTGTGTTGTGGTGAACAACAATTTGTCCACCATGACCCTTTTGGTTGGAATTCATGGATCCCTTCCTTTCCTCATGTTTAGACCATGTTTTATTCTCTAGTGGTCTAAATCTATCTTTGAAAACTAATTTCTTCGATGAAGATAAGATCTTACATACCTCAGTTGTTTTCTCCGCTAATTTAAGCTTGGTAGCAAGACGATCTGCTCTTCCTTGAAGCTTGTTGACATATCTCATCTTGTGTTTGTACTTGAAACACTTTGAAAGTTCATGACCCTTGAGAGAACAATAGGAGCATGTCAACGCATAAGATGATTCGGGCGCCCGTGAAGTACAAGATGCTAGGCACAAGGTAGATCCTGAAACATTAAACATAGAGTTTCCAAAAGAGGGGTCAATTGATTCTTCCATCTTGATTGGGTTCCCTTCTAAAATATTATAAAGATTGATGTATGTATTGCTACAATTATCAAAATCAATATTTTCACATAGAAGAGCAACACTTGATTTTTTGTCTTCATCAGAATCATAATTGTCAGACATCTTATCAAGTGTTGCAGCAAGACCTTTCTTCCCAGTGTATTTTCTATGATTTGGGCATACGTTTGCAAAACCCTTACACTTAAAGCACTGAGGCATATCCTCGTCATCAGTTTCATCAGCGTCCCTGTTTTTAGGAGGAATACGATTATGAGGCTTGACTGATGCCTTTGGCTTATCTCTGGAGAACCGTTTACTTCTCTTCATCAGAAGATCCATAAACTGTCTTGTGATCATTGAGACCGATTTGTCAAGATATTCATCTGATGAATCTGTCTCAAAGTGATCATCTTCAGAGCTATACACATTTTTACTTTTATCAAGTAATTTTGTGTCTTTTAGTGCTTTGAACGCCACATCCTTGGATTTGGACGAGTGTTCATGATCAAAGATCTTTAGCTTCCCAACCATGGTATTTCTGGAGAGGGTATCAAGGTTATTTCCCTCAACGATGGCCTGCTTCTTAGAATCGTATCTAGATGGCAGCGATCTGAGAATTTTCATCACAATGTCCTTTTCAGGAATAGTCTTACCCAATGCAACATATGCGTTAACAATTTCAGACACTTTGTGATTAAACTTATCAAATGAATCTTCATCTGCCATACGAAGGTTTTCCCAATCGGAATTTAGGTTTTGGAGCCCGGCTTCCTTTTCACTGGTATTTCCTTCGAATACGGTTTCTAAGATATCCCATGCATCTTTAGACCTAGTGCAATTTGACACATGGTGTTGAAGATTTGGGGTAATGCCATGTATAATGGCATTCAAACCGTCAGAGTTTTGCTTCGCAGCAAGTATCTCAACAACATCGTATTCGCCAATATTCTTTGGAACAGTAGCGTTACCTATTTCCACAACGGTAGCATCATAGCTATTAATTACATATACCCATGATTGAAAATCACGTGCTTGAAGAAAAGCTGGCATAGCAATTTTCCACCATAAGTAGTTTAAGCCATCGAAGACTGGTGGTATGTTAATAGAGATAACACCTCTTTCCATAGAGTCAGATCGCTACAAACACAGATTTTTGAGGTCTTAAACGTGTTTTCCTGCTCTGATACCAATTGAAAAAGCGGGGGTCTAACAACCTCACCAAATATTTCGATTAGTAATCTGTATGGACTAACTCCAATATACTTTCTATAGAAACAACTATACAGTCAAACTCAATCTAGATAAAAGTATATCAAAGAGTTAATATCTCAATCTCTCGATTTGATCTTTACTCAAGCAAAGGGAAATATGTGAGTCTTTATCAAATACTAGAGAGATAAACTTGGATGGTACCAAAGACAAATATCCAAGTGTCAATCAATTTAAATTAACAACCAAAGGTTGGATATTCTAATTGATTGATCCTAACGCATAACCTGTGATATTTCAATTATATAACAAAATATAATGCGTAATAGAAATAACACAGACACCAAAAATTTTGTCAACGAGGAAACCGCAAATGCAGAAAAACCCCGGGACCTAGTCCAGATTGCGTACCACACTGTATTAAGCCGCTATAGACACTAGCCTACTACAAACTAACTTCGGTTTGGACTGTATTCAAAGCCTAATAAATATCACACTGATTCAAGGTACAATTGCGCTTCTTACGTCTCTGATCCCAGCAGAGTACTACGCACTTGATTCCCTTAGCTGATCTCACCCACAACCAAGAGTTGCTACGACCCAAAGTCGAAGACTTTAATAAACAAATCTGTATCACACAGAAAAGTCTACGATGAAGTTCCACTGGTATAATAATCTAGAATCTAATCAGGTTTTCATCTAACGACAAATATGGAATGCTTTGTTACCAAGGTAACTTAGATTGTAAATCCTGATTTGAAATATATATAAAGGAGAACTCTGGAAACTGGGAAACCTAATCCCCACACCTCCTGTGCGATACTAGTTGTACAAGCTAGAGTCGATTCTCCTTTAACCTTAGGTTTTTCACGAAAACCTGTAGGTTAACGACTTCAAGACTTTATTGGGATTGTGAAGCCAGACCCAACTATTTTATCTGTAGTTGCGTGATCTGATCTTTCGATTTTCTATCGTGATTGAGTGCAATCGTAAGATTGGCTTGAGATTAATTTCTCCAATAGGTAAGATAGAAAAATAGTCACAAACACCTTCGTCTCATCGTTTATGATTCCATAATATCTTGTTTCGTTAATCGATTGAGATTATTGTGAGGTGATTGTAATACTAGGCTGTTCTTCGGGAATATAAGTCTGGGTTATCAATTGGTTCCTGTTCACCTTGATTTATCAAAACACGGAACAAAAACTCGTAGGTATATCTGTGGGAGACAGATTTATCTATTCAATAGACTTTTCTGTGTGAGACAGATTTTTTTATCAAGTCTTCGACTTTGGGTCGTAGCAACTCTTAGTTGTGGGTGAGATCAGCTAAGGGAATCAAGTGCGTAGTACTCTGCTGGGATCAGAGACGTAAGAAGCGCAACTATACCTTGAATCAGTGTGATATTTATTAGGCTTTGACTACAGTCCAAACCGAAGTTAGTTTGTAGTAGGCTAGTGTCTATAGCGGCTTAATACAGTGTGGTACGCAATCTGGACTAGGTCCCGGGGTTTTTCTGCATTTGCGGTTTCCTCGTTGATAAAATTTTTGGTGTCTGTGTTATTTCTATTCCGCATTATATTTTGTTATATAATTGAAATATCACAGGTTGTGCATTGAATCGATCAATTGGTAGATCCAACCTTTGGTTGTTGATTGAAATTGATTGATCCTTGAACATTGGTCTTTGGTACCGTTCAACTTATTTCTCTTATATTCAATCAGGCTCGCAAATTGTATTTGTTTGATTGCATATTGAATTGAGAGATTGATATTTAACTCTTTGATATACTTTTTTATTAAGATTGAGTATGACTATCTAGTTGATTCTCTTGAAAGTATATTGGAGTTAGTCCATACAGATTGCTAAGCGAAATATCGGGTTAGGTTGTTTTCCCCCCGCTTTTTCAATTTCCATAAAAACTTGATATCCGACCCTTTTAAGGTTGAATATAAATTATTTTTATTTATAGAAATCTGTTGTATTTCTTTAATCGATGTTTTAAATAAAGAGTAAATGCAAAAGCATGAAAAGTGAGAAAACATCACTGATATGTTTTGCTAAAAAAGTACAATAATAATCATATTGATGATGAGAATTATCTGATTGGACATGATAAGATTTTGCGTCCAATACCAGTATGTGGATTGAGTATCATAATTGCTAATTGTTCAAGTTTTAAGATCCAAAACCGAACCCTAATCAACCGTTTCAGAAATAATCGGGCACCTATTGACAACCTTAATATTAATTGTATTATTCAAATTCTCCACACAAATTTGAATATAATTATTAAACATATTATTAACATTTACATAAAACACTAAGTTTTCGGGTATTTATTTTGTATATATATCTAATGGGTTTCTCTAACACATCCAATATTTTCTCATAGCCTTAAAAGGATTTTCTTGCTATTGTTGTGACCAATTTAAACACATCAAGAGCGATTCTTTCCGGCATGACATGATTCTAAATTTTATGATGATGTTGAATTTCATCGTATTATTATGTTTTACACTTATTGCTTTTTGAGACATTTTTCATTTTTTATGAAGAGAATAGTGAAGAAGAAGAAAATAAATTCTTCACATCAAAATGGAAGACTGTAATCAATTTCTTTTTGAAACTCCATATTTTTGATGTATTATAATTTACTTATTATTGTGATATTTGAAATTTATATTTTATGTTGTTCTTAGAATAAAGTATCTTATCATCATGATATATGCAATTTTTCGATAACTATGTCTGTGATATTGTTAAAGGAAAAAAAAGAAGAAAAAACAACAACAACAATGGGATACGGTTATTATCCTTCACATGCTGACGGTCACGTATAGAGCACTCTATGGGCCTCTAACACATGAACTTTGTACGAGGAGTGGTTGGGCCTTCCATACATCATATTGGCAAGTGCTCCGACAAAAATAAACCATATTGGCATATCTCTGCTCTGCTTTGTTCGTTTTTCATCTGAGACATTTGAGTGGCTTTGTACACTATTTCATTTGAGGTTTTGGCTATTTGTCCCCTTGCTTTGTTCATTATTCGATTATGTTGAATAAATGTGCTCATTCTTGGGCTTTGTTCATTTTTGGACGTGGGAAAAGCAGAATACTGTGCATGGAACATGTTCCCAATCCCTTGTTAGACTCCTGAGCATTACACCATGCATGAGTTTTTGTTTTTCGTTTTCTCATTTAGCTTGTCTCTTTTTACCATCAATCACTTAATTTGAACAAAATATACTATGTCGATCTTTCTATCTGCATTTACATTTACAAAGTATGGAGCGAATAACAACTAATTCTTCCCAGTACCCCTATCAACTCTTACAGTTGGATTTCCGCCATAGAAAAGTGTGTATAAATACTGATGAAGTGAATTGGTTCCCCGTTATGACTTCCTTGCAGTAACCATGTTTCAGTCCAAAATCAACCCCATCACAACTCCCAGTAATTTCCATGCATCCCTTAATGGCATTCATCAACATCGCCTCTGTAAGTTTTCATTACCATTTAACCGCAACTCATGCCTTATTTCGCATAATAACGGTGCAAACCATGATCAGTTTCTTAATTAATCGTATGATAACAATGCCATGGGTTCGAATAATTGCGAATGTAGATCAGAATAGCTGCATAGATTAAACATTTACACTCATTTTCTTCGATACGTTACGTTAATAATCTTATTTTGTCTTTCCGATATGCACGTGTAAGACTACTTACTGCTACAACAAAGTTCAGTCACTTCAGTGTGATGGGAAGCGCATATAATGTAATGCAATTGCTCATCTAAACTCTGAGTATTCATTGACAAATTAGGTCCAGCCGGAAAAATGAGAATCGGTAAATTTTCCAATAGCATTAGTTATCCAAATTTTGAATCCATAATTCAAAATTCACTGTCAAATAAGTGCGTTCTAGATGAAAAAATCTAAAATGTTCAAGGCGGTAAATAGTGAATTCAGAATTAAAATCTTAATGTTACAAAATAGGAATAATATCTCACCAACAAATCTTTATTTCCCGACCTCTTTTGAGATCCACCTTCACTGCACCAAATATTAAATGTTCCTTTCCTTTAGCCTCCTATCAAAACTTCAATAATATGCCATAAGTGTCAAAGTTCCCCTATAAATACACCCATCATATTTCCTCTGCTCTTCACTCACAAACCTCTTGCAAAAACACACACAACTCTCTAATTTTGTTTTAGGGTTCACACAGTGATTTTGCACTGATCATCTTCAATTTCTGATTTTATTCTAGTCTTATAAATCTCTATGTCGCATAAGAGGAAAACTGTGAATCAGCCCACTAAACGCCCTCAAGTAAGTAACTAACTTTGCATCCCTAAAAGATTTTTTATTATTATTTTTGCTAGGTAACTAAAGTGTTGCTTTCTTCAGAATAACAGAAGCAGATCTGGTCCTGATTACGCTGGGATGCCATCTCTGCGGGACAATCAATTTCATCCTTTACAGATACGCCGCTCAAGCACTCCACTTCTTCCACCAGTCTCTTTGTTTCAAGGGGAGAGGCTTCGGCCTGACCTCCCTGCCAGTTCTTGGCAGCCTTCAAATCATCTGGAGCATGGGAGTACTTCGTCAAGCAATCCATCGATGAAGCGGGATTTTTCTACAGCGTTTGAGGGTCTTGATTCTTCCACTAGGCAATCTGTGGGAAGGGACATGGATCCACCAAATGGCTTCATACCTAATATTCCCAGGGAGGCTCGTCCTTCTGCGTCACTAACCAGTGCTGCTTTGCAGCCCTCATCAAGTAATTTAGAGCAACCCCGACATACTGTGTCTAGCAGTGCCAGTGCAGGTCCTTCAAGAAATTTAAGACCTAGGCGTAGTTCGTCTACTTCTAGCAACCCAATGTTGAAGCCGGATTTTTCTTCAGCGTTTGAGGGTCTCCCTTCTTCCTTTAGACAATCCGTGGAAAGGGCCATGGATCCAACAACTGGCTTGTTCCCTAATATCCCAATGGATGCTCGTCGAGCCTTTTTGATGCAACATTCCCAAGACTTGAAGTTTCAATGCCGAAGGGTAATCTTCATGTCAAAAACTGTTTCAAATGTTTTCCTTACTTCCTTCGTCTGCATTCTAATAGTCGTGTGTGTTTTGCTGTAGGTTGCTCTCAGTACGGAGTGGGCTTATGATGCTATAGTTGATAGCGAAACTCGGGCTAAGAAAGCCGAGGAAGAAGTAAATAATCTCCAATGTCAATTACGGGCATGTCAAGAGGAACAGCAAAGGAAGGAGCAAGCTGTCAATATTCTCTACCACAACTTATGCGCATGCCAAGCGTCTCTACAAGAGGAACGTCGACTAAAGGAGCAATCTGAACGCTCACAACTAGGCGCAATTGAGGAGGAAAGGCAATTAAGGAGGCAAGCTGATCAGGAACGACAAGGTAATTAATTAACCAATTTCGTAGTTGTCGTGTAATGTTTTGAACCCCATTTTCTCATGGGGTAGTGTGTGGTGCTGAATTGAAATCTGACTGCATCCTGCAGCTGCTGTCGAAAGGGTTAAAGAATTGGAGGGGAAGCTTGCTGATTTTGAGCGAGAGCTGGAGCAAGGGAGAGCTGAAATGGAATCCATGTTGAAGGTCAATACGGACTTGGAAGCCGATGTTGGGGAGCTCCGAGAGCATCCGTTTGGAAATCGTCCTTGGGAACCTGTTGCTGCTGTTCAAAGAGAGCGAGATATGGGCTTGGAAGCCACCGTTGATGAGCCCCAGGGTCATTCGTCTGAAGATCGGACTTGGGTAACTGCTGCTGCTGGTGAGTGTGGAATGGGATATGTAGCGCAGGTTGTTACGGGATTGGAAGCCACCATTGATGAGCCCCAGGATCATTCGTCTAGGGATTGGCCTTGGGAATCTGCTGATGTTTTTGAGAGAGAGCGAGAGCTGGAGCAAGTGCTCGAAGGCGTGGAACCTTCAGTGACGGTTACTACGGGCTTGGAAGCCAATGAAGAGCCCCTTGACGATTTGCTTGACGATTTGCTTTCGGAACCTGCTGCCATGGAGCGAGAGCAGGAGCAAGGGCTTGGCGGCATCCAACCTTGTTGATCAGCCCCGGGAGCTTTTGTAGGGGGATTGTACTTGGAAGGCTGATGAGGTTACCCCTAATTTATTTATGTTAGATGGATGTGAAAGAAAGTATCATTTGAAAAATATATATTTGTATATAATGTTTTAATGTAAACAAGGGCATCTTATTAGAGTTTCTTTCAGATCTATTCTTAATTTTGTCCAACCCTGCTAACACGCGAGGGTGTTAATGAATTGCACTACGGAGTGGTTGTAATATATTTTTGGCAGTATCGTTCATGGGACATGTTCTCAATCCCTTGTCTGAATAACGAGTATTATAGATGAGTTTTCAGTTCGGTTTGTCTTTTTTCACCATTGATCATCACTTAATTTGAACAAACGATACTAAAGCAAATTTTCCAATTTACATTACGAATCATCTTCATCCACTTTCTAAAACTTTATATGGATGGATGGAATAAAAACTTATTCTTCCCACCCCAATCAACATCTTAAAGTTGGATTTCTACCTTAAAATATATATTATGATTAGGACTGCACATACCCGACCCAACCCGCCGACCCTACCCGTACCCGACCAAAAATACCCGCACCCGACCCAACCTGCCGAGGCATGGGTCGATTATGGGTGAGGCACGCCAGAACCCACCTATCTTGGGTCGGTTGCGGGTAGAAACTTCCGTCACCCGAACCGACCCACCCACCTGCCCAAAACTAACATAGGATTCCTGACCCTTAGATCTAACCTAGGATGAATTATCAGAGCCGTTGAATTGATGAATAAAAGTAAAAGACCTAACCTAATCGCATTTTCCTTCTCTTCTCTTCCGCGGCCTCTTCTCTCCTTCTCAGCGAGACTCCAACTCCATTCTTTTTTCTTCGCTCAGTCTCAGATTTGCTTTGTGGATCATCGGCATCACCAGAAGCAAACCAATAACGGAAGGTAAGATTAGGAACCGTTGTAAACTTGTAATTTTTTGATGATGTGATTTCTTGTAATTTTCAATTTAGGGTTTATGTGTTTAGGGTGTTGTTTTTTAATTTCAGTTTGGAATGAATTGGTAATATATTACTATGTTAGAACTCAGTAATGAAGAGTTTAATCAGTAGATTCAAAGGATTCTTGAATGTTTATGTGTTTAGGCTCAATTTAGTTTAGTTATGTGTATGTTTATCAACCGAGAATTTAACAACTTAACTTTGTCCGTGCTATGATGATTTTGCACGCCGACATATTTAGCTTGAAATTGTCTAATCTCTTTGTGTTTAAGTCTTAATATCAAGATGTGTATATATTTTAATGTGATAAATGATTTCATGAAGATTTGTAAATCTAGGCAGCCAAATAAGTTATAATTACCATCATAAATCAAGCCTTGAATTGATTACCTAGCAAGTTCTAATTGATTTTTTAGAGTAGCCTATAACTGTTTGTGAAAATTACCTAGTCAATTAGAATTTTGAAACTTAAAATACAGTCTGTAAATGTCGTGTGAATTGATCTTGGTCTTCTTTATAGACCTTGATTCATGATTTTCAATTTAGGGTTTAACTTGTTTGTATAAATGATAATATCAGGGAGAAGTCTTACTGTGGACCTCGTTGTTAATGTTTATGTGTTTTTAGAGGTGTTATTCTTCTAAGCTGCAACTGCAACAATGAGTATTTGGAATTACTCATTTATGTTCAGAACCAGTAGTTTGATTTTAAATTTTAAATTTTAAATCAATCTCAGTTCTTTAGTACAACCTAGTTAATTTATTTGGTATTTGAACTAAGTCATGAGTATGGTGTTCAATTCAGCATGGTGTTAGTACTTTCAATTGTTGCAAATATTCAATTGAGTATGGTGTTTGATTGTAATGTGTTTTACCGATGTAACTTGTTTCTTTTGTGCAGGTTACCATGTTTGAAATCTCAGAAGATGATTCTGCTTCTAATCTTCCAATTATACATGGAGTGGCATCACAAATGGGACCTCCCCCTCCACGTCCACCGCATTCTGGACAAGTGCATGGACCATCAGCAGGGACAGGGAGTACCGCTGGCTCATCTACACCAGCTTCTGAACCTTCACATGCTTGTGCCGCAGGTGAAACATTAGATAATAATCCTAATGCTGGTGTGAAGAGATCAAAGGTATGGGATCACTATGATATTTATGAAAATGGTGAGAGAGAGAAATGTAAATATTGCAAAAAGGCTAATTACAAGATTGGTAAGAAAAATTTGGATGGTAAGAAACATGGGACTTCTAATCTCCAACATCATTTGGATAAGTGTCAGAAGTATAAGAATGAAATGAATGAGGCTAGAGATGACGGACAACAAACACTTGACTTCCATCCTTGCAAGCTTGGAGAGGAACCACAGTTGGTTGGGGTGTATTTTTCTCAAGATGCGTGCAGGAGAGCGCTGATTAGATTTATCGTCACCGATGAAATGGATTTTAGAATTGTTGAAGGTGAAGGTTTTATAGCTTTTTGTAAGTATATTGAGCCTCGATTTAAGCTTCCAAGTCGTATGACAATATACCGTGATGTGTGCAAGCTGTTTTTGACAGAGAAGGAAAATATGAAAAGTTATTTCAAAGCAAACAAGGTAAGAGTGTACCTTACTACTGACACTTGGACGTCATCGCAGAATTACAATTATATGGTAGTGACTGCGTATTTCATTGATCATCACTGGAAACTACATAAAATAATTATCTGTTTTTGCTTGATTGATAGCCATGAAGGTACAAATATTGGAGAGGCTTTGGCGAAATGTTTGCTAGACTGGGGACTTTAAAAGGTTTTCACGGTGACGCTTGATAATGCGTCGGCAAATAAAGTTGTTGTTGACTATTTGAGGAAGAGAGTTCAGAGTTGGGGTTCTGCATTACTCGGAACTAAACATTTACATGTTCGATGTGCGTCTCACGTACTTGCACTTGTTGTGAAGGACGGTATGAAGAAGTATCATACATCACTTCTCAGGATCAGGGCAGTGGTAAAATATGTCACGAAATCTCCCGCAAGATATAAAAGGTTTACGGAGGCTGCTGAGTCGGAAAGAATAGATCGTAAAAAGGGTCTGATATTAGATGTGAGAACGCGGTGGAATTTTACTTAATTAATGCTTGTTGCTGCTGAAAGATATGAAAAGGCATTTGAAAGGCTACGTGAGTTGGATAAGGCATTTTGTGAAGAGTTTTGCTTTGATATTACAGTACCAGATAATATTATGGGTGATGGTGATGACACTGTTGATCTTGATGCTGATTATGATCTGGAATCAGACAATGAAGAAGAACTTGATACTACTGAAGAAGAAGATTTTGCTGCTGTCAGGAAATCCAAGAAAAAAAACAGGCCAAAAGTGCATGCTCCTGAACGATACGATTGGTGCAACGCGAGAGTTCTGATTAAGTTTCTACACGTATTTTATGAAGCAACTGTTGCATTTTCATCTTCTACTTATGTTACTTCTCATTCTTTCTTATTGTAACTTGGTACTGTTTTTCAAGAATTAGTAGAATGGAAAAATACACATGAGGACCCTTTCTTAAGCCACATGGGTGCTGTAATGTTGCTCAAGTACAACAAATATTGGGGAACATACCGAAAGATGAATTCGTTGATGTTTATGGCTGTACTTCTTGATCCACGAGAGAAAGAACATGGATTATTTGTGACTGTTGAAGATTTAATTGTGCATTATGACCCAGCAATGAAGAAAAAACTTGTAGAAAAATGGGTTGAAGAAGTTCTGAAAAATTTTGTGGAGCTGTTTGCATCCTATAAAGTAGAAAATGTTAGATGTGCAATATCTGCATCAGAATCTGTGGCGAGACTAATTCTACTTCTACTCAAAGTTCTTCGAGTTTTGGAAGTACTATTTTAGCAATGCCAAGTATATGGCGGGAAGGAATAAACGAAAGCATCAATTGAGTAATGTGGAGGACAATGGGAGATCTGAGGTAGAAAGGTACTTGGCTGAACCGATCTACACACCCACAAATGAAAATGCTACTTTTGATATATTACAATGGTGGAAGGTAAATGCTGCGAGGTTTGACATTTTTCCACTTATGGCTAAAGATATATTTGCTATTCCCGTTTCTTCCGTTGCTTCAGAATCAGCATTTAGTACCGGAAAAAGAATTTTGGATCCTTTTCGAAGCTCCTTAAATACCAAGACACTTGAGGCCTTAATTTTGTTACAAAATTGGTTACGAACACCAATAGACATGGATTCATCTACCCTTGGAGTCGAGGAGGAGGAGATTGATATTGCTGAGTCTGGTATGTCTAAATTTTCCTTGGCTCTATTGTTGTTCATGACACTGTGAGTTTTACTTCAGCATGTTTATTACATGAAAGTACATGGTTTACTAAACATAATGCATGCTATGTGAATAGATTAATTGCCCTGTTATGTTAATAATCCATACTTAATGATGTATAAACTGCCTTGTTATGTGAATCTTATTATTCTAAATATCAGATGATGTATAAACTTCCATGGATGTGGAGGTTTATGTGTGGTTGAATTTGTAAAGGTTTTGATCCTGCATGATAATACATGTTGTTGTTGTAGATGTATAAACCCTTGCTTAGCTAAATATCATATATCCATTTCGAAATTGGTGTAGTACTTGTACATTTTTATTTGGAATTGCTGCTCAACTGTTGTTTATGGATGCCCTTGTTGAAAGATGTGGTAACCGCAATACTGCTCAAGCGGCACATTGGAAAGCCTGATGAAAACCCAGTATTTGGGAAACTTGAAATCTGATGCCAGGAGACACACAACAAGCTTCAGTTTCTCAATACCATTATTAAAATCATTCGTAGTGCAGAAATTATTTTTTGTTGTATCAACGCCCTCAGAATCTGCCAAGTCCACTTCTTCACATCCAAATTGAACCTTACAGATCCAGGAAAAGATTTCCCACCTGGAAATTGCTTTCCAAGATGCATTTCTGAAATCCATGCTCAATAGGAGCCTGAATAGCATAGAAGACTCTTAAGGTTATTAACCAATAACTTTCGGTGTACTGATGGGCAGTTTGTGTTGGTACTTGCTGTTGTTGTGGATGGATAAACTAAAATGTTCATTTCGCTTGCAGAGCTATTTTACTTGTTTCAAGAAATTCATCTACCCTTTCATTCATTCTAATTGTTCATTTCGCTTGCAGAGCTATTCGGTGACCTTGCTGCTTCTTCCATCGTCATAGATGATTGATTCCTATTGGCTTAGACAAGGTAATGACGCCAAGGGTCATTGTCAGTAGCTTGATCTTTCTGAGTTCATCTTTGTTACTGTAACTAATTTACAGACTTCGTTTTATTTCAGGCTTTCAGCGCATTCGGAGGTAAAACATCCACAAACTTGCAGCGACTCGATGTTGGTCGCTTTATATGATATTAGGCTTTAGTATAGTAGGCAATACTCAATAGTAATGCACTCTTTTATCTTTTGAGCTTTGAACAATTGAACTCTGTTCCTTTTTATTGTTAGCTTTATCAACTTTGGAGTTTGCAACTTTGCATCAACTTTATTATGTAATGTCATTTTATTTTATGGTGGGTAACCCACCACCCACCCGACCAAACCCGCCGTCACAATGGGTCGGGTGAAAACCGACCCATTGTGATGTTGGGTCGGTTGGGGGTGACAACTTCTGTTACCCGCCATCAGTGGGTTGGGTGGTGGGTGAGGCCAAAACCAACCCATGTGCAGCCCTAATTATGATTGATGTAATTAATTAGTTGGTGCCTTGTTAAGATTTCCTTGCATTAACCATATTTCTACTCAAAATATATATGATCTCAACCCCCTGTAGATCTTCAATACCTTGACTACTGCTCTTCATTTCCATGCATACCAAATGGTACCATTTAGGCACAATGCATACGCTTATTTCCCATAATAACGGCACAAACTATGATCAATTTGTTAGTTTATTGTATAATAACAACACTAAAGAGGAAACTGAAAGCTCATACAGCTTGAGAGAAAAAGCTTTGAAATTACTTTGGAGACGATTGGTAACAAGGAGATGGTGAAGATACTAGAAAGGGGATGGGGTGGTGCTAGGGCTTGGATATGATTGCCAAAGGAGGAGGTGTTATGGGTGATATCTCTGCTTAGGATGATACACAAAGGGAAGAACAAGGAGGTCAAGTATGAAGTCACGGTAGGGGATCAGGTCTTTGTTATCATAATTCAGTCGAATCATGGGGGAGAGTATATCAGGATTTCAAGACATGTAAAAGGAGAGGAAGAGAATTCATATAGTATATGTGTTCCTAATGGTGATAATAAGAGTTGCTGGTATATCCTTGCTGAGGTTTTGGACTTGTATCTGGAGAAGATTGGATGGATGGAGGTGAGTCAAAGTGTGCCTACATCTATAGATTTCCCCCCAGATATGGTGGATCTATCAAGACTAGATTAAAAAGGACTGGAATAGTCACACTGTCAAGGAGGCTAGGGTGGAATCAGGTGGCGGTGTTGATCAAAAAGGACTTTGGTATTGCAAGGTTTGTGAAAATTGAAGGAGTGTCGAATTTGGAGGGACTGTTGGAGATGGAAGAGGAGGAGTGGAAGAAAATCTGGAAACCATTAAAATGGAATTACAAAGGTGTGAATACTTCACTGGCAATGTGGACCGATGATTTAGCTAGTAAACCAAAGAAGATGATGGTGCAGCCACAGCAAAAGAAGAGAGCATTGGCAGTATATCCAGTGGGTAAGGTCTCTGAATTAGTTCATTGGTTTAAGATTAGAGGATTATCGACGGAAAAGTGGTCATCAGCTGTGATAGCCAGGCTAGGAAGTGAGATATCTGGTGGAGCATTTTCTAGAATTGCGACAGAAACTCTAAGGATGGAAGGGAATTGGTTCTTCAGAGTCTCAGTTTCCGTTAACATCAGTAGCATTCCGGCGGTGTTAATTTCGGAGGTGGATGGACAGAAAGTGGTGCTTACGGCGGAATGGGATCCGAATTATGAGGAGAAAATTAAGTTCTCGGAGCTGGAATACCGTCGAGAATTTAACAATTTTGACTTCTTGATTAAGGTTATTTCCAAAGAGAATTCAAAATGCAGTTAACAAGACTCTGTTGGCGCGCAATCATGCTTTAATAATGGAAAGTTCGGTTAGAAGTGAGTCAGATGGAAGAAAGGAGTTACAAGGTGGAAGTGATCAGAAGATGAATTAGAAGAAGGGGGTGAGTTAGTTGTTGAGTCAGATGGAGTGGGTAAAAGGGTTAGTGCATGGATCGAAAATTGGGTCAAGCCTAAAAACTATTTCTGGCCAAATGGTTATGCTTGGTCATGAAAATAACATCTCTTCAAATCGAGATAGGGTTAGAGAATTACCAAATTGAGAATTTCGAAGTGGAGCATGGAGAGATTAATGACGGTGTAGGCGATTCGAGTCTGGAGCATGATAAAGTAGTGGAGATGAATCTCCTTTTAGACATAGAGAATCAGGTTGTTCTGAAGCTGGGGAATTTGCAGTTGTCACATACGGAAAGCATGGAGAAGGTATTAGAGGAAGCTGAACTAATGATGATATATTGTTGTACTTATGGGTGTGTTTCTGATGGAGATAGGAAAGTTCTAAAGAAAGTTGTTATGAAACAAGTAGTGAAGTACAAGGAGAGGTTTAGGAAGATGAATGCTGAGAAGATGATTACTGTTGCTCAGAGAATTGATGGGGAATGGTCATCTGAGTTGACTTTGGTGGAAATTGACAATTTAAATGAGGTGGAGGTGGTTCCAAATTCACTATTAGGTATTAATGGATCTTAAATTAATAAGCTGTAATTTGAGAGGGATGAATGCTTTTGATAAAATGGTGGCTCTTAAAAATCTGGTGTTGGATCAAAAGTGTGATGTTTGTATGGTGCAAGAGACAAATATAATGAAAATGAATCAATGGTTGGTCAGGCAGATTTGGTATGATACAGATTTTGATTAGGAGCATATGCCATCTGTTGGTTCTTGTAGTAGCAGTGGTGGCCTTCTTACTATATGGAATAGGAACAAATTGATCAAAGAGGAAGGGAGAATGGGTAAGAATACTATCTCTACTTTATTTTCTCCAAAGATTGATGGTTTTAAATGGGTTGTATGTAATATGTATTCACCATGTGACTACAATGAGAGGGTTGTGTTTTGATCTGACTTAGAGGAGGTAAGGAATTGGTGGAATGGTCTCATTTGTTTTGCAGGGGATGTTAATGCAGTGAGATTTGATGAGGAGATGGTGATAGTAGAAATAGAGGAGATGGTGATAGTAGGAATATAACTTTTCTCAACAATTTTATTACTAATCAGGAATTGGTTGATTTTCCATTGCTAGGTGGTGCCTATACTTGGTCTGATATGCAGGTTAATCCTTTGTTGTGTAGATTTGATAGATTTTTGCTTAGTGTGGAAATGAATTTTAGGTTTCCAGTAGCTATTCATGTGGTTGTAACTAGGGTTACTTCAGAACATAAGCCTATAATGTTGGTTACAAAACCAAATATAGAGTGCAAACCTTATTTTAAGTTTAAAAATAGCTGGATTTTACATAAGGATTTCTTGAGGAAGGTGGAGGAATGGTGGGGTATAATGCAGTTTCAAGGGATTCCTAGTTTTGTGTTTTTCAAAAAACTTCAGAACTTGAAATACTTCTTGAAGAACTGGAGTACGGAGGAGTTTGGTGGTGTTAAGAAGGTGAAGGTTGAGCTGACAGAGAAAATAGATTTCTTGGACCATATGGAAGAATCTCATATTTTGTCTCAAGAGCAGATTGAAGAGAGATTGAATTGCATGCTGAAGTTGAATAACATTATGGTCAGGGAGGCTAGGAAGTGGCATTCTAGGGCTAAGCAAAATGAATTTAGGTGCGGTGATTCTAACACATCCTTCTTTTCAGAATTGCTAATGCTAGAAAAAAGAGAGGAACACTATTGTTAAGCTTGAGATAGAAGGAGAAGACTGTTTTGATCAATAAAGAATTAGAATGGAGATGAGAAGTTATTATGATAACTTGTTCAAGGAACAAAATTATGTGGCATTTTCACTTGATAATTTGGAATTTCTAAGATTGGAGGAAGAGGAGAAGATGGCGTTGGAAAAGGAGTTCACTGACGAAGTTTTTGCAGTGATTAAGAATATTGGAGCTAACAAATATCCAGGACAAGATGGGTTCTCTATGGAGTTTTATAAATCTTGTTGGAACATTATTAAGGGTGACTTCATGAGGGTGATGGGGGAGTTTATTGTAGAGGAACATGGGATTGGAGATTGAACTGTTCTTTTGTTTCTTTGATTCCAAAGAAGGAGGACACAAGTACATCTAAAGATTTCAGACCTCTTAGACTTCTTGGGAGTGCTTACAAGGTGTTATAAAAGGTGTTAACAAATAGGTTGAAGTTGGTAATGCATAAGTTGGTGTCTGATTATCAAGGGGCTTTTGTCAAAGAGAGACAGATATTAGATGGAGTATTAATAGCTGGGGAATGTGTTGATAGTAGATTGAAGGAGAAGAAGAATGAAGTTTTGTGCAAAATAGACATGGAAAAAGCATTTGATAATGTGAAGTGGAAGACTCTCTTGAGGATTATGGAGAAGCATGGTTTTGGTAGTAAGTGGAATTCTTGGATAAAATGGTGCATTTCTTCAGCTCATATCTCAGTTTTGGTTAATGAAAGTTCAACTGAGAAAATTAAGCCATCAAAAGGGTTGAGACAGGGAGATTCTTTGTCTCCCTTTTTATTTTTATTAGTGGTAGAGGTTTTATCAAAGTTGGTGTTGGATGTTGTAGGAAGAAGGCAGATACATGGGGTTTCAAGTCAAAGAAAATGGTTGTATTATCTCACACTTACAATTTGCAGATGATACAATATTTTTTCTGGATGCTACAGTGGAGGATATTAGGAAGTTATATCTCATTCTAAATTCTTTTGAGTTGTTGACAGCGCCGAAGCTGAATCTGGAAAAGAGTTCATTAATTAGTGTTGGCAGAATGACCAGTCACCGTAGAGGTTTTACACCCAAACGAGAAGAGGAAAGAGAATCTCCGAAAATTTAGGAACTTTTTGGAAAAATTCTCTTTGATTCTATGATTTTAATCTGTTAATCTAGTCTGTGATCTTATGATCATAATAACCTATCAATCTTGTCCTTTTTTTCTACATCTTCTCGATAGTTTTATATGTTTTGTGGTATCTAAAACTCTTGTAGAAGGTTTTAGTCTTTTTCTCATGATTTGTGAGTTTGTTCTATTCTATAGATCAATATCTATTTGTAGTCAAATGGGTTTCTAATCTGTTTTGCAAGTTTCCCATAGTTGTTTATGTGTAGTTCCCAGTGGTGGTAATTGAGTTATGTTATCACTTGAGATCAGATTGTTTAAGAGATTGTTACAGTAGTGTTTCTTATAAGAACAGTAGTGTCTTACTGATTTTCTTCATTATAGCTGTGAGTTAAAGGTATTTTAATCTCACTGGTATTCCATCTGGTTGCTTGGTTCTCTTCGGTAGCTTTTTATTATCTAGTAGTCTTCTTCTTCATCATGGTTTCCGTTGGACTAAGATCCATTAGATCAAGTTCAATTCAGATATCCCGGAAAATCCAGTGTCATAAATCAGTGATCAGTCAGTGTCGTGATTATAGCACTAATAGAGGGAAAGTTTCAACATTTTTCAAATTCAAAAATATTGTCAATTTGGTCAATTTGGTCAATCCGGAAAATCAGCAGTATATCAAACAAATTTGGAATGAAGGGGTATTTTGTAATTCTAAAATGTTTTATAATCCCATTAGGTATCCAACAATAAACATAACCCCTAAATCTCATAAAAGTATTGAGAAGCAATCTTTTCTCCTCAAACTCCAGTGTCGCACTATGGCTTGCCAAGGCAGTAGGAAAGTTGAAAATCTCAATTCAAGGTTGCAATCCGCAACTATTGGAAACAATGCTCCAATGCCTCTAAGAAGATTGGTCACTTCAGCTCAAGTTTCAACTGATGCAGCAGATGAGTATCTTTTTTGTTTGGTTGGTAAGATCATGTTCAAGAAACCGTTGGACCATGAAGATGTGAAAAAGGAAATCAATGATCGTTGGAGAAGTTACAGGAGGTATGATATCATCACCAAAGGAGTGAATCTCTTTCTTTTTCGTTTCGAAATAGAAGATTCAAAAAACGGTGTTCAAGCCAAAACATGGGATATCATGGGACATCTGCCCGGCTCTAATCCCCTATGATGCTAACATCCCAATAAGAGAGCATTTTTTTATAAACATATATGGTGTATCAAGCTAAGGAATTTAGGAAACATCGTTCTTAATGAAAATATTCTTAAAGGAATCTGCAAAGATATTGGAAAGAAAGTTGTACCAAAAGGGAGAAGAAGGCAACGGAGAGGAAGTGTGACAAGCACTGTGTATGTTGAAGTCAAACTAAAGGAACCTTTGAGAAGAGGAGGTTGGGTGGATACACCAAATGGCCAAACAAGATGGGTTATTTATCATTTTGAAATGCAACCATTTAAAAGGTGGAAGAAATGACAGATGAAGAGTATGCAGTTTGGAGCCAAACGGATGAAGGAAAAGCTTTTCTGGCTAAATATGATGGAGGATGGTGTTGAACAAAATGTTGGTGCTGTTAGTAATTCTACTAGTAGCACCTCTATAATTGTTGCCCAAATTGAATCGAGTGAGAACTTAGGGATTAAAGATGTTGACCAGAGGAAAAGCACAAGAATTAGAGAAGAAGACTCAATGGGAAACCTATTACCCATGATTCAAATCCAACTATCACTCATAGTAACCCGATTTATCAAGCTGGGGAAAAAACTGTGTTTAATGATATCCCTATAGAGCGATGGAATACCAGAACAATGATGGTGAGGCGAATCCTAAAGCAGTTGATAGCTCAACATCTGATCTCGCTGGGGAAAATGCACAGAAGCGCTATGAGAAAGCTGCAAATCATACTCAGGTTTATACTTTGAACCCTAATTTTTTATCTAGTTTTAAAATTATTTTTAATTCAGTTAATTTTCAACATAAGGTTTTTTCCAATCCCAATCTTAATAACCCTAATTTTGTTTTCTTCAATTTGTTTGCTATTCGTGGTTTTTTCTTAGCAGAATTAGGGATTTTTTACTTCCTTGGATTGAGATTTCTCTGCTATTATCTTATTTTCAATCTTGTTAAACATAATTTCGGCATGAAGTTTCTGTCATGGAATGTTCAGGGGTTTGGGAATAAATATACTAGGATTCACTTGAGGGACATGATACAAACTAATGATCCATATATGATCTACCTGTCAGAAACCAAGAACCAGGATAAAAAAATGATTAGTTATACCTATAACTTTGGATTCATGAATTAATGTTATATTAATCCTATAGGACTTTCAGGTGGTATTTTTTTTTCTTTGGAAATATGGTATTCAGTTAGATGTTATTGATACCAATAAAAATTTATTGTTTGTCGTGCTACTATTGATGCTAGGAGTGATAAAACTCTGCTAGTCTTCATGTACGACGCTCTTAATGATGATGAGATTAGAAAGCAATGCGACTATTTATATGGTCTTGCTAGTAGATTTCACAGTCCTTGGATGATTATAGGTGACATGAATTTTATCATTAGGAAGGAAGAAAAATTTGGGGGGAATGTTCCTTCTCAAACTGAACTTGATAGAATTAATGATCACTTAAAAAATATGAACCTAGTTGATGTGCCTTTTGTAGGGAATCCCTATACCTGATCTAATAGAAGGGCTGGCAGCAGTCTGGTCTTGGAGAGACTTGATAGAGTTTTAGGTAACGGAGGGTGGTTCAATAATTTTCCTTCAAGTGTGGTCTACCATCTTTTACCTTATGGAAGTGATCACTGTCTTATTCTCTTAGTTAGTGACAGAGAGTCAAATCAATCCATGAGACCATATAGGTTCAATAAATGTTGGTTGCTTGACAGGGAATGCGTTGAGTTAATAAAAAAATAACTGGAATGTGGATGTTAATAGATCCTATGCTTTTAAATTTGTTGGTTCTCTTAGGAATTTCAAATTTGTGCTTAGGGATTGGAATATACATAAATTTGGGAACTTTCAGACAAACATTAGGGACATACAGGATCAAATAGCTTCTTTATCTCATAATAGTGTCATGAATAGACCTCAGATAGATGAACCAGAAAAGAAACTAAGTTATTGGTATGATGTAAAACATGATTTCTATTTGCAAAGGGCTAAGGAAAATGTTCTTACTTTTGATGATAGAAACACAAAATACTTTCATGACAAGGTCAAATTTAGGAGGAAAAGAACTCAGATAGAATCTCTACAATCTGATGTAGGTGTATGGTTAACAGATAAGTCTTCTATTGCTAGTGAATTAAGAATAAATTTTTTTAATATCAGTACTACTACTAATCCTCCTTCTCCTATTGTTTTTCTATCTGATTTAATTCCTTGCATAACTGATGATGAGAACAACATGCTTGTTAGAATACATACCCCTAAGGAGATTAGGAACATCGTTTTTCAGATGCAACCATGGACCTCTCCTGGTCCAGATGGGTACCAACCTGGCTTTTACCAAAAGATGTCGGATGCTGTTGGTGAGGACACTGTCAAAATGGTACAGCCTTTTTTCCACTCAAAGCATCTTCTAAAACAATTATATCACAGTTTCATATCTTTAATTCCTAAGAATGAAGCTCCCAAAAAATCCTCTAATTTTAGACCTATAAGCCTTAGTAATGTAGTGTATAAGATTATTAGTAAACTTCTAGCTAGTAGACTCAAATTGGTTATGGATAAATTTATCAGCCCTTACCAAGGAGCTTTTCTTTCTAATAGAAATATTACTGATAATATAGTTATTGCTCATGAGTTGATGGATACTATGAGGAAAACTAGAGCTACGAAAGGTCTTATGGATGTTAAGTTAGATATGTTGAAAGCCTTCGACAGAATTGAGTGGAATTTCCTTATTGCCATTTTCAAGAAATTGGGTTTTCATGAGGACTGGTGTAGTATGATTTATGAGTGTATATCTATTGTTTCAGCCTCTATCTTACTTAATGGTGCTCCAGGTGAATTTTTTTATCCTACAAGGGGTCTTAGACAGGGAGACCCCTTATCTCCTTACTTATTTATTATTTGTATGGAGTGTTTATCTAGGAAACTTTGTATTGCTGAGAATGATAGCTTATTTCAAGGAATTAAAGCTAGTAAAACTTGTTATCCTGTTAGCCATTTGTTTTTAGCCATTTGTTTTTCGCTGACGACTGTCTCTTGTTTGCTAAAGCAACCATTAAGGGTCATAAATCTTAGATGACATTATAAAGATCTTTAGTAAATACTCAGGTCATTCCATTAATCTAGATAAATCTGGGATGGCTTTTAGACAAAAAATGGATAGTAGAGTCAAACATACTATTGCTGGAATACTAAATATTAAAACCTTAGCTTTAAAGGATAAGTATTTGGGTGTTCCTTTGTTTATTCAGCAGAATAAAATGGAAACTTTCAGCCACTTACCAGGTGCTTTTCAAGATAGGATAACTTTCTGGAAAGGTAAGAATCTTAACCAACCTTGTAGAACTGTCATGGTGCAATCTGTTCTTGGTACCCTTGCTTCTCACCATCTTGCTGTGTTTCCTATGCCAAAGAAACTTACAGATAGGTTGGATGGCATTCAAAGAAATTTTTGGCGGAGCAATAAACAAGATGTGAAAGGTTTGTTCTTTAGGAAGTGAGATGTTGTAGCTAAACCTAAAGAACAGGTAGGTATGAACATTAGGAAAACTGTTGTTTTAAATGAGGCTCTCTTTGCTAAGTTAGCTTGGCGAATGCTGACTGAGCCAGATTCTCCTTGGGCCCAAATCATGCATCATAAATATTTTCTTGATCATAACCCTCTCCATTGTACAGGTGAAAGTGGATCTTGGGTTTGGAGGGGAATTTATTGAGGCCTAGACTTGATTAGGGGTAATTATTGCTGGGAGGTAGGAGATGAATCTAAAATTTCAATTTGGAAAGACAAGTGGGTCCCTTCTTTAGAAAATTTTGTTCCAAACACTTTTTTCTCGTCAAGTCTAAAAACTGTTGATCAATTGATCATGCCTAATAGTTTTGACTGGAACGTAGAGCTATTAAATACGCTTTTTGATAGTGTAACAATTAGGAAAATCAGAATTCCCATTAGAGGGGAAGATAGACTTATTTGGAAACCTGCCAATAATGGGATTTTCACTACTAAAAGTGCTTACAGAGCTGCTAATAAAGATGATAATGTTCAGGTGACTAATGCTGGACTTTCTACCAATGAATGAAAAAAAATTTGGAAGTTAGACCTTCCACGTAAAATCTCACATTTTTTATGGAAATGTCTGCGATAATGTCACTCTTTTAGGGATAAACTTTCTAGGCATGTTAGTAGCATAAACTCTAATTGTGTTCTTTGTGATTGTATGCCTGATACTCAGGATCACCTACTGCTGAGTTGCAATGTTGCTAAACAGGTTTGGTCTTCCCTAAACCCTGCTTTCTTGTCGCTTTTTAACATGTCTTCTTTGAATGAATGGATCATAAGTTGGATATCTAATGGAGCGCAAGGTAGTAATAACAATGGAAACATGGATGATATGATTCTAACTGCAGGTTATACTCTCTGGCACATATGGAAGATGAGATGTGCTGTTATTTTTGATAATGCTCAAATAAAGGTAGATAATCTTGTAATAAGAATAAAGAAGGATATTGTGGATTGGAAAGAGAATAGAAGGAAATTAATATCCAAGAGAAGTATGAATAGAACATCTGTGAATGGAACTCATTGGACTGTCCCTCAGTCTGGATACTATAAAGTTAATTTTGATGCCTCATTTTATAAGTTGACAAAGAAAATGGGTTCTGGACTAATAATAATTGATGATGCAGGTGAAATTCAAGGGGCGGGGAGTATACCAGCAATAGCTGAGGATGAGGAGAAGGCTGAGGCTTTAACTGCATATGAAGAAATAAAATTGGCAAAGCAAAAAAGGGTTGTCAACCTTCACCTGGAGCGAGATTGTCTTAATGTAGTCAGTGCTTTGAATGGTTCTCAAGTCTCTATACAATGGACAACAAATCCAATAATAAGAGATCGTCTGGAACTTTTAAATTTTTTTAATAAGTGGTCTGTTTCTCATGTACCAAGGGAAACAAATAGTGTAGAGCATGAACTTGCAAAACATGCTAGTTCTATTCTCGAGTCTATTGTATGGGAGAATAATGTCCCAATCTGGTTAGAGTCCCTCGTTAGAGGAAAACTCTGTATTAATTAGATTTTTGGTTGAATGAAATTCCTTTCCTATTAAAAAAAAAATTAATTAGTGTTGGTGCTGATGGTGTAATTTCTTCCTTAGCAGTGGAGCTTGGACGCAAAGTGGATAAATTGCCTATTAAGTATTTAGGGTTGCCTATTGGAACAACTGCTAGATGTGATTCTGTGTGGGATGAAGTTATTCAGAGAATGGAGAACAAGCTTGCAACTTGGAAGAAGAAATTTTTGAATAAGGCAGGTAGATTGGTGTTAATAAGGAGTTTTCTTGCTAGGATGCATGTTTATTTTTTTTCTTTGATTCATATTCCAGCCGAGGTGGAGAAGAAGTTAACAAGATTGATGAGGAATTTCTTGTGGGATTCTAGTGAAAATAGAACGAAAATGTGATGGATTTCATGGCTCAAGATATGTAGGCCAAAGCATTTAAGGGGTTTAGGTATTAAGAATCTTAGATGTACTAGTAAGTCACTCAAGGCAAAGTGGATTTGGAGGTATTCTAGGGAGAAGAAAATGATGTGGAGAAGGGTGGTGCAGGAGAAGTTTTGTAATAATCCTGATGTTTTGTTTGATGTTAAACCCAATGGGAGGAGTGTGTGGAAGAATATTCTCAACTCTTTTTCTTTTTTGCAGGACAAGGTTACATTTAAAATGAACAATGAAAAGTCAGTAAGGTTTTGGTTGGATGAATGGTCTAGTTTGGGTAAGCTCAGAGACAGATTTGCAGGCCATTTATAAAGCATGTAAAAACAAAACTGCTTCAGTGGCAGAGATGGTGGTAGATGGAGCTTTAGTCTGTGATGCAAGGAGAAGACTGACTGCTGCTGAACAGTTGGAGTGGGATTTGTTGTGTAATTCTTTGGGTCCAGTTCATGGCTTAAATGAAGAGGATATGAAGTTGATATTATGGGGGGTTTTTCAGTTAAGAAATGTTATGAGTCTCAAGTTCAAGATGCGGAGGAAAACTGTGATTTTCATAAGTACATGTGGAGAAAGAACATTCCATCCAAAGTAAGTTTTATGTTGTGGGCTAACTTCCATGACTCTTTGCCTACTAGGAGTATGCTACATCACAAAAGGGTTGAAGTTGAGAATGTGTTGTGCTTGTTTTGTAAGGAGTATGAGGAGACATCAGATCATATGTTCTTACGCTGTAAGTTTGTTGTTGAGGTATGGTCTTATTTCTTTAAGGCTTTTAAAATTTCATGGGTTTGTCCTGTTATTGTGAAGAGTCTGTTTGAGATGTGGAGCTTTAATGTATTAAGTGGAAGATGTAAAGAAGTTTGGTGGAAAGTTATTTATGCAGTTTTGTGGCATTTGTGGAAGGAAAGGAGTAGGAGAGTTTTTGGGGTAGAGAAATGGACTCTGAGGAAGTTTCTTTGCTCATTAGACAGACAATTGTTCTTTGGTTATCGGATAGGGAGGTTTTTAAGGATTTTTCAATGTACCAAGTTTTGTTTATGTGGGATACAGTTCTTCACTTGTAGTTGGTGATTGAATTGTTCTTAGGGTGGGATCTCTGTAAATTTTTTATTTTTAATATAATCTTCCTTATTCAAAAAAAAAGAAAAAAAACACTAAAGCTTCCAATAATTTCAACACTTGATTAGCATAGCTGCATAAGATTAAACATTTACATTCATTTTCGACGATACATACGTAAATACTCTCTTTTTGCGTAAAAGACTAGTTACTGCTACAAAATGATAACTATTATCACTACAAAAAAAAATTACTGTCATGGAATGAATGCTCCTACAACGTAATGCCCATTTAAACTCTAGTTTCCTTTCTTAAACTCAGAGTAAACATTAACAAATTGGCTCCAGCCGGAAAATTGGGGACCCAAAAAATTCGTCAATAGCAATAATTATACACGTTTTGAAATCATAGTTCTATACAGTATTCACTAAATCACTGCCACATGTGCACGGTTTATGTAAATCTAAATTGTTTGAGGGTGATAAACGCTGTATTAAAAAACAAAATCTTAACTCATTGAAAGTTGATTGCAATCTGCTTAGGATTTAGCATTTATATTTTTCTCCTTGTTACAGAACATAAATACTCTTGTTCTATCTTTCCAGTATACACGTTATGGTATACACGTTACACGTAAAAGACTACTTAGTACTGCCAAAAACGATAACTAATATCCTCCTACAACAAAGTTAGTGAGATGGAAAAAGTCCCTAGAGTGTAATGCAATTTCTCATTTAAACCCGAGTTTATGTTCTTAAACTCTGAGTATCCATTGACAAATTGGCTTCAGCCAGAAAATGGAACCATAAATCTTCCAGTAGCATTAGTAATCCAAATTTTAAACGGAAAATGGGTCATTTGTCCAAATATTTTTAAAACATGGTTCAAATGGACGAGTAAAAATTAGTATGGATGAAATAGACACCAAAAAAGTAACAAGGATGAAACTGGATTCATCCTGACTTAAACTAAAAAAATAGCAAGGATGAAACTGGATGCATCCTGATGTAAATTAAAAATAAAAAAAGTATTTGAAAATGGGTAGGATGAAACTGTTTACATCTTGATTATTTTTACATTTTTGTCCATTTAAACAGTATCAAAATCTAAATATCATTTTCACCCAGGAATTGTTGATTTTGGTCTTTTTAACCAACTTTATGAATTTTAAATCCATAATTTGAATTAACTGCCATGCATGTGCATTCTAGGTGAAAACCTAAAATGCTTAAGGTGATATAAACGCTAAATTAAAAAACAGAATCTTAATGTGGCGAAATAGGAAGAATATCTTCTTACCAACAAACCATTATTTTGCGATCATATCTGAAATTCACCGTCAGTTAAGAAAATATTTAATGTTTGTATTGGAATATCATGTCACGTATAAAATAGACCGAGGTGACATGATATTCCAATAGTTTGCTTCCTTTTGGCCACGAATTAAAACCTCAAAGATATTCCTTGATTGTTAAAACTCCCCTATAAATACACCCATTTTTTTTCCTGCTCTTCACTCTCAAGTCTCTGGCAAAAACATACATACATTGTCTAGTTTTGTATTTATCATCTGCACTCTCGAATTTCCGATTTTGTTCTAGTCACATAATTCTCTATGTCGCACAACAGGAATGATGCCAATCTTCCTACCGATATGGGTCCTTCGGTAAGTAGCTAATATGCATCTTTGAAAAAATTAATAATCATTTTTGTTTGGTATGATCGAATGGTTTCTTGAATCTAAATTGTGGCTTTTTTCAGCATACCAGGGGGGATTTGATCCTGATACTGTTGGAATGACATGTCTGACAGGCAATCAATTCATTCCATTACGGTTAGATTTAAATTCATGAGCGGAATCAGGATTCAATCTCGACATTGAATACCGAGAAAAACAAGATGTAGTTTTAACAAATTAATAAGTGATTCACACCAAGCAAAAATGACGAAAAAGGTTTTAGTAACGAAGAGTGACTTGCACATTGATTCATAGAAAGCTGGTAGGAAGTAAACTTGTTATCCGAAATAGAGCAAAGCTAAGATTTAGACTAGAGATGGATGACCAGTGCAAAATGCGTTAAACCTATAACAAAATTAGAATTGTTGTACTTTTGCCAGAATTTTTGATAGTGAAGAACAGAGAAACTGATGGGTGCATTTAGATGGGAGTTTTGACGCTTAATCTTATTGTTTAATTGGGGGTTAAAAGGAAAGATACATTAAATATTTGGTTTAGTGACCGTGAATTTTAGAAGTGATCGGGAAATAATGGTTTGTTGGTAAAAGAATATTCTTCCTGTTTCGCCACATTAAGATTTTTTTTTTAAATACAACATTTATCAGCCTGAAGCATTTTAGATTTACATTGAAAGTGCACATATGTGGAAGTGAATATCTAATTAGTTTCGATTTAAATCTATAAGGGTAAAATAAACATAAATCAATGGTACCACTAAGATATCGATATAAGTGATTTACACCATTTTAGTGTCTTAGAGCAACCACAGTCGACGACCAAAACCAAAAAACTGGACCAGATATCAACCACTATGGAACGGATCAAAGATCAAAAACTAGACTAAAACCAAAAACCAAACCATATTTGGTCTTTAGTTTGGTTTTGATGGAGCGTAAATTAGGACTACGCCAGAAATGAGACGCAAATCTTACTTGTGTCCGATGTGGGGAGAAATTTTATATCACCGCCTGGTAGTGAGACGCAAATACAAAATGTGCCAATACGAAGCGTCATTTTAACCTACGCCTGGTGGGACGTTACTTTAATTTGAGTCTGGTTTGAGACGAACATTCAAAGTTACGCCTGGTCTAGGCGTAGTTTGTAGTCCCGTCTGGTGAGACGTGATTTTAAAGATCTCCCAATCACCGGGCGCAAGTTTCAATTACGCCTCTCACTTAGGCGTTTCAAAGTTTGGAGTTTGAAATTATACCGTTGGGAAATTTGGAACGTTGAAAATTTTGGAATTTTGGCCATTTTCGACCGTTGGAAACTAAAACTGCTGTTGTGGTATATCTATAAATACATACGAGTTATTCTAAGTGAATAAATAAAAGAAAGATTGAGATCACATACCTCATCGCGTTAATCTTTCTTTTTCTTTTTGTTGGATAGAAAAGAAATTGCTGGAAGGTAGAGAACCAGAGAAGTAAAACGATGAGAAAGAAGTAGCAACGATGAGAACGAAGTAGAAGGGGTTTATAATGCTGCCGCATGTGCAGTACGAGTGTGTGGTGGGGCGTGGTTTCTTATTGCGCCTTATAGGGCGTTGTTTTCAATTGCGTCTGATGGTCAGGCGGTTGTACATATTCCGCTCCACCACAAACTCAATTTTAAAATGCGCCCGACATCAGGCGTTAGTTAAAGTTACGTCCATCGGGAACACAATTTCTACCTACGCCCCGTATCAGACGAACCATTATACATCCGCTCCACCATATTTGCTCCTACACCATAACGTCACATTATGGACTAAACTCATTCCTTTTAGTTTTTTTTGGTTTTTATTCTTTGGTTATGCTCGCACCACTGCAGTTGCTCTTAGAGTTGGAGCAGAACTGTATCTAGCTAGTAAATTAACTGAAAATGCAATGTCAGGCCTTGTACAGTTTGCAAGATACATAAGAGCACCGATTACCACATATTGTATGTGCACTGTCAATATAAATCTAAAATGCTTTAGGATGATAAATGTTGTATTCAAAAACAAAATTTTAATGTGGCGAAATAGGAAGAATATTTTCTTACCAACAACCCATAATTTTCCGATCACTTCTAAGATTCACGGTCCCTAAACCAAATATTTATCTTTACTTTCAACCCTGAATTAAAACAATAAGCATTAAGTGTTAAAACTCTCATTTGAATATACACATCATTTTCTCTGTTCTTCACTATCAAAAATTCTGGCAAAAGTACAACAACTTGAGTTTCTTTTATACGTTTAACGCATTTTGCACTTGCCATCTCTAGTCAGCACTGGTCATCCATCTCTAGTCTATATCTCAGATTTGCGCTATGTCGGATTACAAGTACACTCCCTATTATCTATGTATGAATTAATTTGTAAGCAACTCTTCGTCACTAAAACTTTTTCGTTATTTTTGCTTGGTATGAATCACTTATTAATTTGTTAAAACTAAATCTTGTTTTTCTCAGTATTCGAGGCCAAGATTGAATCCCGATTCCGCTCCTGACATCCCATCAATGAGGGATTCCTCATGGGAGACCTGAGTCAAGTCCAATCAAGTTTACCATGTTTCTCAGCAGCATCTCTTTTTTATGGGGAGGTCCTTAGGAAGATATATCTCAACAGTCTTGTTCCCCAACAGTCATTAAGTAATTTAGAGGTCTGACGCACTGCCTCTAGCAATACCAGTGCTGCTCTTTAGGTTATACCAGTTTCTCGTTCGCATTCAAAGTTCTCCCGAATTCATAGCTCCAATTGTTATTAACAATCATTTCGGCATTAGCCTCGTCCTTCATGATATGGATGTTCGAAGTTGGAATGTTCAAATTGCAAACACGAACGACTTCATCAGAAGAAGACGTTTGTTATCTCTGTATGTTTGAGGTTTTTATCCTCATGTATGAAAAAAAACAAAGCCACAGTGCATGTGCTTATTTCGCATAATAACAGCGCAAACTATGATCAGTTTCTTCATTCATTGTATAATAACTATCTTAAATATTCCAATAATTAATAAATTTGATTAGCAAAGATGCATAAGGTTAAACATTTACAATCATCTTCTCCGATATATACTCTCTTTTTGGTTGTCGATATGCACGTAAAAGACTACTTACTGCTACAAAATGATAACTACAAAAAAATTGTTGTCATTGAATTAATGCTTATGCTCCTATAATGTAATGTTCATTGTAACTACGGAAAATCCATAGTTACACCCACACTTGTATTCATTGTTCTAGTTTTTGGGGAAGAAGAAGATAAGGATAAAATAAAATTTGATACATTTCTCTCTCTTAGATATTTTCTTAAGTAGTAGAGAGTAGAAATGAATTTACAAATATAATCTTTACTTATAAACTAAGAAAACCAAGCCAAGATACAATGTTGACTATCCTAGGGATGTTATACTACTTCGGCCTTCATTTGGCGCCACATGTCGAGCATGGTTTTTGGTATCTACATTCTGCCTTTTTTTTCCTTGAGCATGGCTTGAAGATCAATCTTTAAGAAAAAATCCGTTTTGGTGTAGTTCTTATAGCGAGACGTGTGGTGCTTGAGTGGATGACTTTTATCTTTGTTGTTGAAGGGACGAGCGAAAAAATAATAACTTGAAAAGTATATACCTGTCTCTTATTCTTTCGCGAAGTTCCGAAGCTTAATTTTTGTATGGAAGCACCCTTCCTTGATCTTGTTGTTATCGATCATGAGTTGTTGTTGGATCCATTCATTGCTTCGCTTTGATTTTTCCCTTGTACGTTTTTTCTTTGTGAGATATCTTCGTCAACGCTACCCCTTTGCTTTAGAGAAATAATGTTGCAATCTTGTCTTGCCTCTATTATTTTGTCGTGTTACATGTAATGAGCTCGGGTTTTCTTGGCCCACTTCTTGCACATTTATTCATCATTTCCAATGGCCCCGTCAATTCTATTGCCTTTCCCTTGCTGAGATATTGCTCGTTGTTCCACTCGATGTTCCCCTTTTGTTGTCATTGACCGCTGAGTCCGATATTCCTCAACACGTCTTTATAGTCTTTAATTACGTCTATGCCATCATGTTCAATCCCTACTTCGTTGGATTTATAGTCTTCACCTGGTGGCCTCCGGCTTTGTCACCTCGCGGCTTTCGATCTCTTCGCAGTGACCCTTCCTGCTTTCGGTCATTCCGCCTTAGCTCTCCTTTTGGTGTTGTTTCCAACCCTGCATGGGTCAGAGTGGCTGGAACGCCTTCCTCCTTTGTCCATTTCGACTTATCTTGCCTCTGCGAGCTTCCCACTTGTAACTCAATTTTCGTGTCTCATGTAAGATTTCCTGATCCACAGTCCCTCTTTTTGTCTCGCCAGTGTTTCTTTCTCGCTTATTGCGTTTTCTCTCATCCTCGTGCTTTCTTCCTTCTTCGCATCTTAGCCTATGATTTTCATATCTCGCCTCCACTAGCATCCTCCTTAGGTCTCTCTTCCGTTCATATACTTCTAATAGCCTTCTCCTCTGCATTCCTCGTTCGTCTTCTTCCTCGTAATCCTTATAAGGTCCTTCCCTCGATATAGGATCCATTTTCGGGACGAAGTCGTTATCATTTCTGACTTTGCGTCTCCTTCTTGCGAGATCCCCATCACCACTTTGTTGCTGCGCTCATGCCCTTATTGTGTCATCCGTTCGCCTCGTTTTTCCATTCCAGCTTGCTTTTCCGGTTGGTATCTTACTCGACGGGGTGTCTTACTTGGTTCTTTCGATGTCATATCCTCGTCAGTATCATCCTCCTCCACCTCTCCTCGATTCGTCCCCTCCTCCGTGATAGCCCCGGCTTTCATGATTCGTACAGGTTCCTTCATGGATTCAACTTCTTCGCTCAGCTTGTTCTTTCGTCGTTTTACGGTTTCTTGTCCTTACCTTACCACTAATGTCTTTCCTTCCCTCCGTGCCTCCAACCGCTTGCTCCTTCTCCAAACCTTGTTCCTTGGTTGTTTCTTTGCTTGTATCCCGCGTTATTACTTCGTGTAACATGACTCCTTCGTCTTGACTCCTCATGTCTAAGATTTTTATCATCGTCATTTCGTCTAAGATCTCCTGGTTCAAGTTTCTTCATTTTCTGCGTGACGGTTGCCTCTCACTTTGTCAGGCCTTCCTTCTCCTCGTCGAAGCTCTTCCTCGTGTCTCCAATTTATTTCGCGTTGCCTTTCGTTTTCTTGTCTCCTTTCATCTTCGTATCTTTGATCTTCCCATCTCGTTATTTCCATTTCCCTTCTCAGATCCTTTTCTTCGTTGTGGTCTCTTCTTCGCCTCCTTCTTTGCCTTCCTCCGCCGTCCTTGCGAGCATATATCCTTTGTCGTGAGCGTACCTCCCTTGTCTGCTATATGTGTGCCTCATTTTGCTTCGGTGGGTGAAGGAACTTTAGCTATCCAAAGAAAAATTAATATGATGCTCCTTTGTTGCCTCCACCCTTGTTTTGTTTAGCACCTTATGTTCGTTAAGTTTTGAAGATATTGGTCTCGCTTCGTGTTGTTTTTGGTTCCTTGTTGCATGGTTTTGGTTCTTCGTTCGTCCAGTGATCTTCGCATTGTTCCTTGCGTGCTCATTTTATTTGCCTCATCAATTTCGCATTTTCTCCAGGTTCGCTCCATCCACGACTTCGTTCAACTTTAGATCTTGCATTGCACCACTTCATTGCCTCCAAGTCTATTTTATTTTATTTAATTTCATGTTTTTTGTTTTGCATCTTGAACATATTTTGTTTCCCTTGCTGCTCTACGAGGTCTTATTGCGCCCCACCCTGTCGTTAAGGGTCTTAAGTCGACGAAGTCTCGGGCGCTCGTTATTCTTGCGAATAACGATCCATCAACCTCGCCTTAACATTCTCTATTGAGGTCTTACTTCGCGACAATACGACAGGCCTAATTATTCCCATGAATAATAGCCCCATGATATTGCCGTCTTTTTTGGTCACGCAGCTCCCTAATCTGGAGGGTGTCGTCCCTTTATGTTTCCCCTAGTTGCCCCTTCAAGGAGGTTAACCCTAACATGCATGTTGGTCTCCTCCCATCCGGTTATTACGAAATTCAGTTGTTTTCGTGACCTTTTATCCCTTTCGCCGATATGGCTATTGGTTATGAAGTCACACCCTAGGTGGGGTTTCTTTGGGACCGAGTGCATCGTAGCCAAGACTTGCCAGACGAACATGGCCGGTAACGCTCCAGACGTCCCAGGCACCCGCAACTCAACCGAATACGTTGACGCCTTGGTCATATTTCTACACCCCTTACCGAAGGCCGTCATAAAAGGGACCCTCAGCGGATAGGTCTTATCATTGCCCCTAGCTTTCTGCCTGAGAGTTGTTCACGACATGCGTTAGGTCTTGCTTCTTGCACTTTCATGCAAATTAGGGTGCATGCCGTGGATTCCCAGCCTTCCTAGGCGAAGGTTTTAAGGTTTCTCTTAAACCGTTTTGTGGATCTCATTTGCCTCCTAATGTGAGGTCTTACTTGCTTGTTTTAAGGTCTCACTTTTCCTTGCTGGACTTAAAATACTTCATTTCTTATTTGTCTTTGTGTTCTCTGGGTTGGAGCTACTTTATCTCTTCATCGATGATTCATCACATTGACGGTTTTGCGCGTTTCCTATTTGGTAATTTATATCTTCGTCAATGATTTATCACATCGACGACTTTGCGCGTTTCCTCTTTGGTACTGCAATCATCCTCTCTTCCACTTCGTCAATGATTTATCACATCGACGGCTTTGCGTGTTTCCTCTTTAGTTGATTCCATCGTCTTCATCGATATTCTCTCCCATCTCTTCGTGAGTTGATTCTGTCGTCCTCATAGACATTCTCTCCCATTTCTTTGTGAGTTGTTTCCGTCGCCTTCCCTTGTATTTCTCTAGAACTGTATCGGCTTTGTTTTGTGGATCGATTTCTTTCGCCCCTTTCCGTCGTCTTCCCTTCCATCATTTTCGCCCCTTTTAGGTTGGTATTAGCTTCACTGGAACTATCAACTTCGCAGGGGTGATTGCCTTGTTTCTCCCTTGGTTGCTCGTTATCAATCATCGTGAATCGAAACCTTGACGCTCCACATGGCGTAGATTTCGTCATTGACCCATATGATTTCCCTAGCCTTTCTTTCTCCTCTCGTCTTACCGCCTTCTTCTTTGGTAAATTGCTTCCGTAAGTCATCATCCTCCTTTGTTTGCTCCTGGTGTGGCCGAATGTTTCCGTCGTCTTGCAAACTTGTCCTTTGCTAATGAACCGATAATTTCCTTACTTCGTTGGCTTTGGCTTTTCTTCTTCGTTGGCTTTATCTTTCTTTCTTCGTTGGCTTTGGCCTTCCTTCTTCGTTGGATTTGGCCTTACATCGTTTCCTTACTGCTCTCTCCTTCCACGAAGTAGCTTTCATCCCACGAGTTAGTTTTAGTCTCGCGAGGTAAAAATTCACGAAGCAAATGTGTTGTAAATCTATCCACGAAGCAAATGTCCCCGAAGTAAAAAGCGAATATTTCCACGAAGTTAAAACCCTTCCCAAAGTGAGACTCGAACTCGTGTTCTGCATCTCGCAATACAGACCCTTAGCCATCTGTTCCAACTTCTATTCGTGAAAGAAACGAACGACACCAAACTCTTATTTTCCTTCGCCCTTGGCAGCTGAAGGAAAATATGCGAAAAATGATACACGAAGGAGGAATTGAACTCGAGACCTGGCTGTTCGTATAACACCACTTCTCGCCGACTCTCCTGCCTCTAGTTTGCGAAATGAAATATGACTCCATAGTATTTGTTCTGTTCTTCAATCTTTCTGATTAAGTAACGACTTCCCAAAAGTTTGACGAAGTATTACAATGAGTTTAATCATTCTTTACTTCATCACTTTTGCTATCTTATGTGCGTTCTTTCATGATTGGAATTCGTCGGGACTATCTTATGTGCGCTCTGATTTCCTCCTTTCATTTTGTTGAAGTGATTTCCTACGAACATAATTCATTTCGTTGGCTTTACTTTGTTGGTTCAGCTGCATCAACTTCGTCGGCTTTACATCGTCGGCTTTACCTCGTCGTCTTTACGTCGTCGGATTTACCTCGTCGGAACTATATTCTTTCGTTTGTATTCTCACGAAGTAGTGACTTCGTCCGTTTGCAAGAGCACAGCCTCGTGGTTATTGGTCTAACTTGGTTGCTTCGTTGACTGCATCTTCTTCTCTTGCTCGTTACTTCTGTTTTGCGAACTTCGTTGTCTCTTCGTCGGCTTTACTCTTCACGAAGTGTCTCTTCGTTGGCTTTACTCTTTGGCGAGTTGGGTATGAAGTTGCATATAATGGCTGGAATAGCTGCCGACGAAGTTGTACTTCGCAGAGGTAATCATCTTATTTTCTCGCTCGTTATTGGATCTTGTGTCTTCTTCGTGAACGCTCCACCTTTTCTCGGTTCGTTTCTTTCTCCACAGTAGTCCCGGCTTTCACAATCTGGACAGGTTTCTCCACCAACCCGGCTTTCACCCTCGATCTGCGTTTCCGTTGTATCACGCAGATTTTCCCACACGAGCTAAGTTCTTCTTTGTAAAATCTTCTCGCCGGAACTGTTGTCGAAGTTCAACTTCTGTTGTTCCTTCTTTGTTCGTCGAGAATGGTGCTCTTTCACGAAGTGGTTCCGCTACTGTTCGCTGAAACGTATTTGACCTTGTGCAAATATCATCTTCATGCTTGCATTCTTACTTCGCTGTTGTAAATTAATTCAACGAGCTAAGTTCTCCTTCGTGCCACTTGTGTCTCGCTTCCTATTGACAATGACAATGGTTATTTACGAACCAGGTTCTGATACAATCCACGCCTCAAGACTGGATCGTTATTAACTGGAATCTCATGACCCAAGAGATGTAGTTCTTTCTTCGTCCTTGACACTGCATACGAAGAGTAACGTAGTACTCATCATACTTCGTTGCTAGTGCTTCTTTGTTAACTGCACCTTTTGGTCTTTGTTACTGCCCAATAAGCAATCAAGGGAGAAATTAGATCTGCAATAGCCAATAATCAGTGTTCCCAGGATCGATTAAATAAGTGTGGAAATCACTATTTGGTAATAACAAATCCATAACTGAAACTCGTTTTGGATAAGTTTTCGAAAAGAGATATGATCCTTGTTGTAAACAACTAAAGTTTATGGAAAAGTTTTTCAAAACTTTCTTTTATAAATCACTAGATCCAAAAGCAAACGATAATAAGAAAAAGGGATGAGTTAAAAAGGAGGGTTTTCTTCTTGATCTGCTGTTGTTTGAACGATTATTCTGCATCCTTGTTTTTCGGTCTTCTTCCAGTTTTGGTGAAATATGCTGTCTGAATCGTTGAGATCCAATGAAAACCCGTTTCTGGTGTAGCTAAACTTCGCTGAAACTTTCTTGAATCAACAAACACAAGTTCAGTTCCCTGTTTCTAGCGCCAAAATGTAACTACGGAAAATCCATAGCTACACCCACACTTGTATTCATTGTTCTTCACTAATAATTATTTGGTTTACATACACTCCATTAAATAGTTTTTTTTGGAGCTCTAGATCTAGTTTTTGGGAAAGAAGAAGATAATGATAAAATAAAATGTGATCTATTTCTCTCTCTAAAATATTTTCTTAAGTAGTAGAGAGTAGAAATGAATTTACAAATATAACCTTTACTTACAAACTAAGGAAACCAAGCTAAGATACTACGTTGACTATCCTAGGAATGTTATACTACTTCGGCCTTCATTTGGCGCCACATGTCGAGCATTGTTTTTGGTATCTACATTCATTTAAACTTGAATTTCCGTTCTTAGACTCGGAGTATTCATTGGCTCCAATGAGGCTCCGGATCATGCATTCACCGTTCATAGACGTAATTTACTTAACTAATTTGATTTGATTTGAATAGATTTTGTAAGAGAAAAAAAGGGAAATAAGCATTCCTCCTTTGATTATCTCTTCCATCCATATTGCCACAGAATACTTCCCAGCAGCATATCCCAGTTCCCTACATGAAAACGTAATGACCTTATCTGATCAAAACGGATGATCTACTTCTTCTAAAACTGAATTAAACGCATATGCTTCATCTTTTGTCGCAAATTCCATCCCCATTGATGGAACATGTTCCTTGAGAACATTAGAGGGAATCAAATGAACAGTCGTTGAAATTTAAAAAAATTAACTAGTCTTCTCATCGTGGCATTGTTGTTCTTGTGTGGAAAAATTTAAATTCATATGGTTGTCAAAATCCAATCAACGGCGTATATGAGACCCAACTTCAACACATTCCTCGTTAGAGATTGAGGCCTGAGGCCTCCAAGAAAATTGGTACAGGACGTAAAATTGAATTAAGACATTTGAATGTTCTATTATAGTCTGATAATAATTACAGTACATTACTACGTACTCTTTGCTATATACATGAAAGAACAACTGAATCCAAAAATTACTTATATTCACGTGCTGATGCTCCATGAATAAAAATGAAACGCGACTGTTTAGTGGCTCTGAAGAAGACGATGGACCTGATTAAGCAAAATCAAAATTTCCCTTATTTTTCTCTTAGAAAATCTGTTCAAATTAGTTAAGTAAATTACGTCCAAATTTTAAAAGAGAGGAGGAACATGAGTTTTTGGCAACAGTCGATCCGGAACCCATAAATTTTGCAAATAGCAATAATTATACACGTTTTGGAATCATAATTGAATATTCACTGCCACGTATGTGCACTGTCATGGTGATAAATGCTGTATTGATAAACAAAATCTTGACGTGGCGAAATAGGAAGAATATCTTCTTACCAACAAAAACCATTATTTTCCGATAACTTTTGAACGGTCACTAAACCCAAATACTTAATGTCTCTTTCCTTTTAGCCCCCAGTTAAAAACTCAAATAATAACCTTTAAGTGTCGAAACTCCCCTTTAAATAAACTCATCATTTTCTTTGTTCCTCACTATCAAAAATCTGGCAAAAGTACAGAAACCCTAGTTTTAAAATTTGTTATTGGTTTAACACACTCTTCACTGTTCATCCATCATTTTCTTTGCACAATGTCGGATAACAAGTATACTCCCTACCAGCCTTCTATGGATCAGTCTGTAAGTAACTTTTCATCACTAAATCTTTTCAGTCATCTTTTTTTTTTTTTTTGGTATGAATAACTTATTTGTTAAAACTCAATCTTGTTTTTCTCAGTATTCCAGGCCGAGACTGAATCCTGATCCCGCTTCTGACATCCCATCAATGAGGGATAATCAATTTAATCCCCTCATGAGAGACCTGAGTCCAGTCCAATCAAGTTTACCCCGTTTCCCAGCGGCATCTCTTTCTCATGGGGAGGTGCTTAGGCAAATCCACGTGAACAGTCCTGCTTCGCATCCCGCATCATGTAATTTTGAGGTCCAACGCACTGCGTCTAGCAGCAGTACCAGGGCAGCTCTTTTAAGTCATACAAAACCTAGGAGTACATGGTCTAACAATGCATCGTTGAAGCGTGATTTTGACTCAGCGTTCGAGGGTGACTCTTCGCTTGGACAATCCGTGGAAAGGGTGATGGTTCCGCAAACTGGTGTGTTCCCTGATATTACCAAAGATGATCGTCGTGGCTTTCTATTGCAGCAGCCTCGTGAAGATTTTGAGCATCAGTGCCGAATGGTATATTCTTGTCGTAACTGTTACAGATGTTTTCCTTGCTCTCTGCATCCCTATTCTAATAAACTAGTGTCTATACTGCAGCAAACACTTATTCTCCGATCCCAAATAGGTGAACTTCAAGCGATTCTAGATCTGGAAAGGCGATCAAAAGAGCAGGTCCAAGCCTCTCTAGAGGAGGAAAGGAAATTAAGAAAGGAAGCTGATCAAAGGGTCAAAGAGTTAGAAGAGAAATTTGTTGCTGTTGACCAACAGACAGCGCAGGAGCAAGGGCATCACGGCATGGAACCTTCCGTGAAGGTTAATACGGGCTTGGAAGCCAATGTTGAGTCCCAGGAGTATCTGCATTGGCTTTTGGAACCTGCTTCTGTGGAGAGAGAGCGAGAGCAGGAGAAAGGGCCTGATGCAGTAAAACCTATGGTGAAGGTCAGCACGGGCTTGAATGCCAATACTGATGAGCACCAGGAAAATCTGCATGTGCTTGGGGATTGGATTTTGGAACCTGCGGCTGTGGAGCGAGAGCAGCAGCAGGGGCATGATGGAGTAGAACCTTCGATGAAGGTTAATACGGGCTTGGGAGACGATGTTGATGAGGATCAGGAATTTGGGGATCATTTTTGGACTGTTGATGAGATTATCCCTAATGCTTGGGACAACACAAATGAATGAAGTCAAGGACGTGGTTAATACCCACCCATGTGTGATGTCCATGTATTTTCATACAGGTTAAGATACCCTATTGATGTTTGTCAGATCAATATAACGAGAGTATCAATTGAAAATTTTATATATGATTTCAGATGAATATAAATAAGAAAATCTTAGGATTCGGTATTGTTCTAAAATGGAGGAGACGGTAGAGGTGAAATATCTGCCGCTTCTTTCAGATCTATTCTTAATTTTGCCTAACCATGCTAAATATGTGAGGGTATTAATGATTTGGATTTCCATACTTTTGATTCGATTTTATCTTCATCTCTTCTAACGATGCAGGTGTTGCCACCAGCTCCAATGTCAATGTCGCGACAGAGATGCCTCCTCTATCAGTTCAGTCAACTATAATTATTTATTACTCAAATGCAGATGAAGACGGTGAAGAAGGAAGAAGAAATAGTATCAACAACTGTTATAGGGTATAGGGCCTCAACTGAAAGACTGGGTTGATTCCTGGAAAATGAATAAGTTCACTGCTTCAGCCAAGTTCTCATGCATGTAGCTGGAAAATATTTTTTCACTCAAGTGCTGATGGTGTAAAGGCTGGTATTATTGTCCTGTGCAATTCGATTAAAGTTCCAGTGTTCCAGCCTTCCAGGTCTCATTTATCGAATATGCAACTGCCGTAATGTTATTGTCCATTTTTTGAATTTTCAGTGTTGCATGCATACTACGTACGTTTAGTATTTACCGATAAAGATTAGTAAAAATGCTGTCACACAACATGATAATCTAACTACTCTATGTATCTCGGATGCTCAAATTCGTTTGCTGTTTTCAAGTTCCATAATGAAGTTTTTGTAACCATTAAATGACTATATAATCCATACACATTGTCAGTTTACTAAAGATCTTTTCTCCGCCAATATATTCTTAGGCAGTTTATCCACAGGTGTAATTTCGAGCAGGAAAAACTTGGGAGTGCGTCTATTAAAAATGTAATCGATGCAGAACATTGTACAAAATATTTATCAAAAATGTTGCAAAATCATGGCATAGAACTAACAGTATATAATTTCTTGAAACAAGTTAGCCGTATTGAGATTTCTATAAATACTGTCAGCTGTAAATTAAGATGCAGGAAAATAGACAAGTTAACATTACATATTCATTACTGATCTGAGATTGAAAGTGTATGTGTTGTGTGTAAGAGACTTTTCCATCATTTGTTCCAATCTAGTTTTTTCTGTAAGAAATGGCTGAAGTTCTTGTTAGTGGTTGAGCAAATTCTTAATCAACAAGCTCACTTCGATTGCTTCTAATCCCATTAGTTTTGTTCATCTTTTTTCATCTGAGATTGGAAGTGTTTTTTTTTTGTGTGTGAGAATTTCCTTCATCTGTGTCAATCTAGTTATTTTAATTTGTTCAGGGTGTTGCGGAAGAAATGGCTGAAATTCTTGTTAGTGTTCTATGCGAAATCTTAATCGGGAAACTGGCATTAATAGCTTCCGATGAGATTTATCCTTTTTGGGGTATCAGACATGAGATGGAAAAGCTCCGGGGGACGCTGACAAATATTCAAGCTGTGATGCAGAGAAGCAGCAAGTTGAGAAAGAGACATAACAAGCTTCGTCTCACACCAGAGACAACTATATAAGCATATAAACGTTACAAGAACAAGTGAATGACGATAAACAAGTTACAAACATTACTGCCACTGAATTTGAGATTCAAACATAACATGGAATAAACATGATGATAAACTACAGACATCATAATTCCACTGAAATCCAGATTTACACAAAACACACATGCTTATATAGCTACAACATAAACCAAATAAAAAGCATTTCAATAAGCAAAACAATAACATATTAAACTCAAAAACAAGATTTTGTATCATCCCAAATAACCTTTGGGAAGATCTATTCTTAATTTTGCCTAACCATGCTAAATATGTGAGGGTATTCATGATTTGGATTTCCATACTTTTGATTCGATTGTATCTTCATCTCTTCTAACGATGCAGGTGTTGCCACCAGCTCCAATGTCAATGTCGCGACAGAGATGCCTCCTCTATCAGTTGATTCAGTTCAGTCAACTATAATTATTTATTACTCAAATGCAGATGAAGACGGTGAAGAAGGAAGAAGAAATAGTATCAATAGCTGTTATAAGTGTAAAGGCCACAACTCAAAGATTGGGTTGATTCCTGGAAAGTGAATAAGTATGCTTAGCCCATCATGCACTGCTTCAGCCAAGTTCTCATGCATGTAGATGGAAAATCTTTTTTCTCTCAAGTGCTGATGGGTGTAAAGGCTGGTGTTATTGTCCTGTGAATTCGACTAAAGTTCCAGTTTTCCAGGTCTCATTTATCGAAGATGCAACTGCCATAATGTTACTGTCTATTTTTGAATTTTCAGTGTTGCATGCACTACATACGCTTAGTATATATTGATAAAGAGTAGTAAAAATGTTGTGATTAACTAATTACTCTATATCTCAGATGCTCAAATTCGTTTTCTGTTCTCAAGTTCCACATTGAAGTATTTGTAACCATTAAATGACTATATAATCCATACAGAACATTGTCAACAAAAGATCTTTCCTGCGCCAATAACTTCTCAGGCAGTTTATCCACAGGTGTAATTTCGAGCAGGAAAAGCTTGGAAGTGCGTCTATTAAAAATGTAATCCATACAGAGATCTATCAAAAATGTAGCAAAATCATGGCATAGAACTAACAGTATATAATTTCTTGGAACAAGTTGACCGTATTGAGATTTTTGCAATTACTGTCAGCTGTCAATTAAGATGCAGGAGAAATAGACAAGTTACTGATCTGAGATTGAAAGTGTATGTGTTGTGTTTAAGAGACTTTTCCATCATTTGTTCAAATCTAGTTTTTTCTTTAAGAAATGGCTGAAGTTCTTGTTAGTGGTCTAAGCAGCAAAGTCTTAATCAACAAGCTCACTTCCATTGCTTCTGGTGATACTTATCTTGCCTGGGTTACCAAAAATGAAATGACAGCGAGTCAATATTCATGCGGTGGTGTTACAGATGCGGAGAAGCTACCAGTTGAGAAATAGATGGTCAAGTTGTGGCCGAGAGAACTCAAAGACAATATCTATGATGCTGAAAACATACTGAACGATATTGCATATGTAATGATAAAGTACTGCAGCCTAAAATGGAAATTCAAATCGCAAGCGAGACGAGAGGAAGTTTTTGCTTCGTCGAATCCACTTGTATTTCTGTCAAAATGAGTCAGAAAATTAAGAATCTTAGCTAAACGTTGGATCAAATTGCAATTTGCAAGGTGTATGTAGCAGTACTACTAACAGTAAAAATGGTTTGCTATTTTATTTTTTACCGTTAACTCCCATTTAGAGAAATCCACTTCTGCAACAAGGATGGAAAAGCCTTTCAAATGCTCCCTTGGATTTACTGCTCGAAGTTGACCTTCTTCAGCTTTAGCCAAGGGCCGGCCCCTGCAATTTAACATGTTCGATGGAAGGTTTCAAAAACTTGAGCATGGCCCGTTTGCTGACTTGACTATATCATAAGGTCTGAGTTAAATATGTGGTGGAAGTTGAAGGGAATATAAACCCTTACACTAGTTTTAGGCCATGTGACGTAGAAGAGATATTTGTCAGGATTTTCTAGGAAGTTGGAGAATTTCCTAGAAAATGCACCTCAGGTCAGTATTTTACTACTTTTAGTCGTCTGAAATTACAGTAGTCCAACTGTTACATCACAAGTTGAACCAAGTAAATCTAGGGCATGATGCAAATACAACTATATGCTTAATTCAATAGTAGTTTCTTAATCAAGTCGGCCTGCTGGGGTAAAATACGTCCCGCTCATGGTAACTTAGAATGCAAACCCAGTAACTAGACTGTAATGTACTGCTGTCTGGATGATTAATTCAATAGTCACTTATGAGCTGGTCAGTACCTAGTCAAGTGGAGAGGTATTGATTTTTTTTTTTATTCTTCGGAATTTAATAACATGGGGTTGGGAGGGTCAAGTCAACTTCGTCTAGCTTTTGATCTCTAAGTTTCATTAGTTTTGTTCATCTTTTCCTCTGGGATTGAATGTGGGTTTTGTGTGTGAGAGAATTCCCTTAATTCCTTCATTTTGTCAATCTAGTTCTTCTAATTTATTCAAAGGGTTAAGAAAATGGCTGAAATTCTTGTTAGTATTCTATGTGAAATCTTAATTGGAAAACTAGCATTAATAGCTTCCGATGAGATTTATCCTGTTTGGGGTATCAGACATGAGATGGAAAAGCTCCGGGGGACGCTGACAAATATTCAAGCTGTATTACATGATGCAGAGAAGCAGCAAGTTGAAAAAGAGACAGTCAAGTTCTGGCTTAAAAAACTCAAGGATGCCGTCTATGACGCTGAAGACATATTGGATGAATTTGGGTATGAAGTTATGAAGCGCAAAATTGGTAACAAAAACAGGATAAAGAACTTCTTCTTGCCGGTGAACACTTTAACATTTCGTGTCAAGATGGGGCGTAAAATTAAAAATCTTAACCAAATGTTGGATCAAGTTTCAAGGGAAAAAGAGATGTTCCATTTTGAATTTAGTACATCCAGTACTGCCCCAAGTAATGTTAATCGTCCCAGCAGAAACAGAGAAACGTACTCTCTTGTTGACGATTCGATACTTATTGGAAGGGAAGATGACAAATCAAAGATAATAGACATATTAATGAATAGCTCTAGCAATCAGCAGAATTATCCTATTGTTGTCATAGTTGCCATGGGAGGAGTTGGGAAAACTACACTAGCTCAGATCGTTTACAGCGACGATGCTGTAACACGTCACTTTGAATATAAGTTGTGGGTGTGTGTTTCCCAAAGTGCTAATCAGAAGGAGGTGTTCAATTGGTTGTTGGAATCCATCAATCAAAAGAAGGATGATTTTTCAAGCTTGGATGTCTTGGTGAATAGCCTCAAAAAGAACCTGCAGAATAAGAGATATTTGATAGTTCTCGATGATATGTGGAATGATAAGCACAATGAATGGGACAGTATGCTGAAGACTTTGTTGCTTATTGGCGCTCAAGGAAGCAAAGTGATCGTGACAACAAGAAGTAATGAAGTTGCTTCCACGACGAGTTCTTTATATAGGTACAAATTGGGCAATTTGTCTGACAAAGAATGTTGGACTCTGTTTAAGAAAATGGTTTTTGTGGCGGGAGGAATAAAGAAAACACCAAACTTGATCAAGATTGGTAAGCAAATTGTCTCAAAGTGTGGAGGAGTGCCACTAGCAACGAGGATTCTTGGTGGTTTGATGCACTCTAAGAGTGATGAGAAATACTGGCAAGCAATTTTAGACAATGAGATTTGGGAGCATGTCAAAGGCGAAGAACAGGTTATAAGGGTATTGAAGCTGAGCTATGATCATCTTGCACCACATTTAAAACAATGCTTTGCATATTGTTCACTAATTCCAAAAGGTGTTGTTATTAGTAGAAAAAGACTAATTCAACTGTGGATGGCGGAAGGCTTCCTTAATTCTTCTAGACCAAGAACAGAAATGGAGAAGGTGGGTAATGAGTATTTCAATAGCTTATTGGAAAATTCATTCTTCCAAGATGAGCAAGAACACGAATTAGGAGATATAAAGTCATGTAAGATGCATGATCTTGTACATGATCTTGCACAATCTGTTGCTAGGAATGAATGTGCAATAAAAGATGTTAACAAGACGCTACAAGAGGGAAATTATGGAATTCGTCGAATAGTTTTGTTTGATGAGAACGAGGTCTCATCATTCCCTAAGGTATCGTCTAAGGTAAGAAAACTGCGGACGTTCATTTGCACTACACCGAAACTCATTGATAATACATATGCTATGCAGATTTTAATGAATTTCAGTAATGTACGTGTGCTGTCCTTGAGCTACAGCGCAATCAGTGAGTTACCACCATCCATTGCCAAGTTAAAACACTTACGGTACCTCAATCTTTCAAACTCTCAAATATCAAAATTACCCAATTCGTTTACTACTCTCTACAATTTGCAAACTTTGATTCTTAAAAATTGTTTCGAGCTTAGAGAGCTTCCTCGTGGCATGAGAAAGCTAACCAATTTAAGAAATCTTATAATCTGCAAAATTGGGAATGGTGAATGGAACCCTCCTATGCCATGTAAGGTAAGAACTTTAAGCTCCCTGCAGTATTTACCTGTATTTATTGTGGGAAATAAGAACAATGGATATGGTATTGAAGAGTTAAGGGACCTAAATCTACTTGGTGGTAAACTACAACTTCGTAATCTTGAGAATGTAACTGGTAGAAAAGAAGCTGAAGGAGGAAAATTAAAATGTAAACAACACATTCTAAGGTTGGAACTACATTGGACTGATAACAAAAGTTTTAGCACAGTTACTCGTGATGAATCTGAAGTGTTCGAAGGCCTCCAACCTCACCAGAACCTCAAAAGGTTAGGAATCTACAACTATGCAGGTTCAAAGTTCCCCAGATGGATGATGAGTCCAGATAATTTGCTTCCCAACTTGGTCTTCATTACACTAGAAAATTGCAGCAAATGTGAAAGTCTTCCCCCTCTTGGGTTACTTCGATTTCTTAAGGTTCTCATAATACAAGGACTTGACGCCGTGAAAAGTATTGGAAGTGAATTCTATGGTAGTAACAGCAGCAACGTACCGTCTTTTCCTTCTCTGGAAGATCTCTCTATATTTCGTATGGTGAGCTTAGTAGAATGGTCACATCCTGTTTTGTCAATTTCTTCAAGCTTTCCTTGCGTTCGGCAGTTGAAGGTCAAGGTTTGCCGCAAGTTAATGATCATGCCAACCCGATTTCCATCTCTCAAAGTATTGGAGTTTGAAGATTGCAATGGAGAAATAGCAAGTTCATTGCTAGAATGCAATGTAACATCTCTCGCCTATGTTAAAATTGATTCGTGCAAGGAGCTTGCATTTCTTCCGCGGGAATTGCTTACTGGAAATAAACTCCTCCAGAATTTTCAGGTATATAACTGTGAAAAGCTTCAAGGCATTAATCCATACCAAGATGCTTGGGACGAGGAGGAAGAGGAGGAACAACTTCAGTTACATTCAAGCATTTCCTTGAACACTTTGATATTTTACAATTGCCCTGCTTTATTCTCTTGGCCAGATTTACGGGGATTCATTTCTCTTCGGATGTTATTTATCTATGGCTGCAAAAGTCAGCAGTGTATCCCAAGTGGTATAGAATACCTCCCCAAACTTGAACGTCTGGTGATGGGCGGGTTTTCAAAAAAGATGGACTTGTTTCCATTCCCCACAGCAGAAGGAACTTTGAAGAGCCTTTACTTCCCATCACTTCGCAACTTAGAAATATACGGATGGCCTAAACTCAGATGTCTGCCAGATCAAGTTCAATACCTCACTTCCTTACAAACTCTTTGGATACTAGGTTTTGAATCACTAATTGCAATGCCTGAGTGGCTGGGTAACTTGACTTCTCTTAGGGAGTTGAAGATACACTGGTGTGGCAATCTCAAGTATATGCCTTATCGGGAGCAGATGTTACGTCTCACCTCACTACAACACCTGCACCTTGTTGATTGCCATCTCCTGGTGGATAGATGTAAAGAAGGAGGAGAAGAGTACAACAAAACATCCCACATTCCTAAATTCACTTACAACAATGAAGGGCTAGCGGAAGAAGTAAAAGAATCAAAAGTTCAGGTTAAACTGTAAACTGATGTTAATTGTATTTTTTATCTTAGTACAGTTGATGATTGATGATGCCTTTCTTCCTTGCAACCATTGTGCTCAGCACAACTTGTCATAAAGCTCTTTGACATCACAGAGAGTCGAGTGTAGCAAAGATTTAGCGTCACTTGCTCTGTATTGATTTCTATTTGTATGCCTGGGGTGGTGGTGTTTCTCAAAGGCTTGTTTTTGTTGCTTTAAAACTATAAAATTTCTTGTGAAACTGCAACTATTCCTCATCAATGCATATTAGACTTGTTGTTTTTCTGAACTATTATTTTTTCCCAAGAACTTTCGGATGCCATTAATCAAAACAAGGCTTGGCCAACAACTTGCAAGTCCAATGGGAGTGGTCAAATAATCAGATCCTCCATGGCACCTGGATGGCAAAATCTAGTTTTGGACAGTGGGGAAAAGGTTTAGCGTATCAAACAGAGCCAACATTTGCAGTTAGAGACGGTCGTCTCAATCTGAAACCGACCTCGGCTCAAATAAATAGCACACTCATTCAAACACTAAACTCACGCCAAAATTCAATCTTCTTTTGAATTTTCTCCACTAAAAGGTCTTTCTAATTTTAATTCTACTATTTTAAATTTTCTTGATTGAAATATCTCAAAAAAAAAAAAAAAATTGTGAAGCAGACACTAAAGCTGTTGTTAATAAGACACGTGTTAACTTTAAAAAAGTTGAAAATAGTACAGCGGGAACAGTGGTGCAATTATAAGTTGATCAAGGAAAATGATGTTCTGCTAAAAACCAAAGAGAGCTGAAGTTTTAAAAGTTAACAACTAAAGTTACAAAAACAAAGAAAAAACAGCACATGAACACATTGAATTGAAGATATATCAAATTGCCCAAGATTTTTACTGAAATTACCGTTTAAGTTTTTATTGTCTTAGTTATATCTTGTAATCAATGAGCTAGTAAGATGTTAAGAATTTAAAAGTTAAGACTTCCATTTTTATTTAATCATTGTTTATTACATTTAGGCTTACGATTAATTACTCAATATAGCAATGAAATACGGAGTATTTATAGAGAATAATTACTCAATATAGCAATGAAATACGGAGTATTTATAGAGAATCCAAAGAGAGTCGTCGAGTAATGACAATATTTATAACCGAAATATTTCCGAAATTAACGACTAGATATCGAAAATATTTGTACCGGCTATATATTTTTAAGATCTTCTAAACACACTCTACCGAAAACATTCTTAACTAAAACAGTGTAACTAAAGGAATACAAATATTATGTGTGGAAGCAAAAGAGGTTTGTCCATTATGTTTAATGGATAATCACAAATTTATTCGAAGTGTCCACAAGAAGGTTGTTCATTGAGTTTCAACCATAAAAGCTTGGTTATTTGCTATGTTATGATCTTGATAGGTTGTTTGGATGTCACTTTAGAAGTTGTTTTTTGATTTCAAGAAGCAGAACAGTCAGAAGTTAGTTTGGATATGCAATTTTAGAATAACTTATAAAGGAAAAAAAAAAAAAAGTTAAGTTTTTGTGAAGCAAAAACATTTTGCTTCTCACTTCTGCTTGTGGAATAGCAGAAGCATTTAAGTTATATGCATCCAAAGAGGCTATAACTGTCCTGGGGAACCACATATGCTAGATGATGCCGTGAAGTCCAAAGAAGAAGAATAATAGTTAGCAGCAGTGTGCAAAAACTTGAAACTTAAAGCCAAATTGAAGAAATTATGGCACTGCTTGAGATCACGAATACAAATATTTTCCTCAGAAAATTAGTGGATTTCCAAAGCCCGGCTACAGGACTTATATGCATTTCTACAGTTATACTGAAGAAGACACAAAGAGAAAGCACTTCAGGATATGTCCTAGGTGTTTTTTGGTGGACTGGACTGATTAAGTGTAGGAACTGATTGATTAATTCAATTGTCGTTTTAATTTTATGTTTTAGTTTGGTGTCCAAGGTGTTAATTTTATGTTTTAGCTTGTTTTCCTAGGTGTTTTATGTTTTGGTTTGGTATTATGTTTATTTTAATCGATGACAATTTCTTTGTATTTGCACCTTACTATGGCATTGATTTGAACTTTCTTATTTTAAAACAAATTACATTAATTGGATTTGAGCTCTCTAATCCACATTGGATTAGAGTAAACTACATTGGATAAAACAAATCTATCATTAAATTAAAACTAAACGAAAGGTTTGCAATTAGATGATTACCATGTTGCTAGAGTTCTTTATAACAGTTCAGCTTCATTTTCACCGTCGAATCTACAACCATTAATCCATTATCTATCGTAGGAATGTAGGAATTGATTCACAACGTAACTTATTACTTGAAAAAACGAGTTGATAAGGAATGAGCATCACACCCCATCGCCATTTCTTCTGCGAACGTTTTAAAATATATTGTCATACACAATTAACCAACATATATTGATGACTTGGGTATACTTGGGAGAACAAACTCCGGGAAGCATTGGTATTGATTAGAGTGAAACTAGCTTGAAATGCAAGAGAGGTTATATGAAACTTTGGCCGAAGAAGGTGTGATTTTGGATTTGAGAATGAGAAGTTGGGATTATAGCCATTCAGTTAACTTGGTCATTATCCGCTCAATGCAACCTGAGCGTCTCGGTTTGAGATGAGCAATGTCTCAGAATAAGCCGACTCTCGGCCTAGGTAACACCGAGGGTCCTAATCTTGACTCATCTCAACTTGAGACAGGACGGGCAAATGCTCGTTGCTCTAATTTGGACGAGCATTTGCCCGTCCAATTTATGTTTCTGTCAGTCCTACTTTTGGGTGCGAATGGGGGAATCTGCTCATTTTCCCACCCTGTTGTCTCTGCCTTTATTTGGCTTACTAAAGATGCAAGTTATCAGCCAGAAATTATGTCATATAATTCCACAGCCAAGAGAGAGATGGCAAATGGGAGAAGCCTAAAACAACATTGTTTCCGATTTTCTGTCAAGGGACACGGAAAGTTTTTGTGGGTACCTGTCTAAATTATACCGCAGCAGCAGCAGCAGCCTGAGCAATACTGAAACTGTTTGAAGTCATGTTTCGACTAGCAAACATCAAATCACCACCAAGACCTTGGCTCTTTCAACTGCAATGTAATATATGTTCTCTTAATTTTTATAACAAATGGAAACATTCAAAATACAATTTCTATAACAGATGAATTTTTCCTTCTCATGCATATACTGATCAAAGAAAGTTTTGTTTGTACTTTTCTGATCAACATAAGTTGATCAAAAAGCGACATCATATTCTAAATTGTTTTAAGACTTCGAAGTATTTACAGAAAGTTTTATTACATCAATGATAACAGAGCACTACTCTGAAATTGGCAAAGTGGCTATTGATCCACGCCCTTCACCTAAATCATGATGCATTGCCTCGTAATCAAGCTCAGGATGAGAATACTTCACTATCAAGTGACCATGGAAGTGAAGACTCATGTCCTGTAACATAAGATATAGTAATTAGTAAAGCAATGACGAGTTTCATTTCATTCTTTTTATTTTTACATACAAAACTTACAAGGACAACAGTAAGACTTGAAAAGTAGATGTTTAAGTAGGATAGCGGTGGAGTTTACCATTTCAAGTCCATAATTCATATATGGTCTCTACTTGTATCGTGTTCTACAAAGTAACACCGTATTATGTAGCCACATCGGCACAATAATGAAGGTTTACTAATCATCAAATAACTACCCTTATTAATGCAAGAAATGAAAAGGCAACTTTTCCCTTGAACACTGTAAAAACCTAAATAGGGGTTTACGTAATTACCCAATAATAAAGAGGAAATGATGAATCTAGAAAACTTACCCATCGGCCTGCGTTCTGGCATGCTCACGTATTTCGGGCATGACCTGTGCTTTTCATTCATTATACAGTCGCGAGGCTGTTGAAAACAATTGAAACAATTTCAAGAGATAAGTGGCACCCAATGACAATGAATTTAACTTGAGAAAAACGACAATGAAGATTCGACTCTTCAAAATACATGAGCAAATTGATTTTTCAAAATCTGTTTGAAAAACACGGTCCGAAAAATAGATACTCCTATATACTTGTAATCAAGAGTTCCTTTGTCTATGTAAAAAAGGATGAACAACAAAAAGCATGTATATATGCAAAACCAAGAAGAAAGGAAAGTACGCTAAAATCTTTAAGTGTAATGTGAAACAAAATCAGGACTTGATAGAGCAAACCTTGAAATCTTTGTAAAAGCATAAGCGAAGCTCCTCTATGGCACCATGTGAGCAAACCACCTGGGGGGTTGCTCCAAAAGCATTTTGAACGGCTGAAACAATGCCTCCCAAGGGATATTTCTCAGAATTTGAGGGTACATATCCTTCGGCAGCCAAAATTGCCTGGTATCAAAAAATTAAGCCTCAAGATTAACCAAATCATAAAACTTATAGGGCAGTCATACTTGTCTGGGTAAGTCTTTTGTAACAGTTAAACTTTCACACTTTTGTAACAGTTAAAACTTTTGTTTGGTGCTTAGCTAGCTATGACATTGAGAAAAAACAACGTTAAATATCCGCACCGTTTTTTTTTATATTCCACACTGCACCAACATGGCCTACTTGAGATGATCTAAGGGTTGCTCTATGGGAAGGATGTTTTCTGCCTGCTAATATAAGGAGATGATCTTTGCAAAAATCATAGTGTTCTAATCTTTCAACACCATCATCCTTAACTTGGAAATCAACTAGAAGAAATAGTTTACATTGCTGTTGATTTCAAAAGAACAGATGATAGCACAAGACGTTTAAAATGGTAAGATTATTGTACAAGTTGTCCTTTAGAACATAGTGATATTAGACTGATAAGTGGGGATGTGGGATCATAGCAAGTTTTAAAAAGAGCACGGACAAGAAAAGGAAGTAATAACCAGCTTTATGAATACCTACCGTGACATTATACTTGAAGTAAACACTGAGAGTCGTTGTGAAGTACTGGTATTCATCATGAACTACTGGAGAAGAACATGTGCCATGCTTTTCTGTAATAACAAGGTTGAACAGAGAAGTATAAGATTACCATAGAAAGCTTATTTGATTTTTATATTCAAAATAGGTACACTTTTCACATTTCATACGCACGCATATGCACATGAACATGCATAGACACATAATCAAAGAAATACATTGAAGAATGAACTTGTCTTGGATGAGAACAGAGGCTTACCCCACTGTAGATTTGTGTCCCCGCAGATACATTCATGGTACAGTCATAACGGGAGAAAAAAGAATTAGCTAACAGCATAGAATAGACAAAGATGCAAATTTAATCAAATAGCCAACTTGTTTATGCATATCAATCACCTCATGGGCCCAGAAGAGTCCTCTTCCACCACTGCAGGTCGATGGCTTTCCACAGCTTAAGGACGGCCAATACTTGTCAAGATCTTTGCGCAATGATGAGATCTAGACAAAGAAAACCAGAAGTACGTATAAGTAACACATATGTCGGTCATAAGCTATACGTACTCAGAAATAGACAGTCTACTTTTTTACATATAGGAAATATATGCTGTATTTGATCAAATAGGTTGTAATTTTAAATGCATAAACTATTTAAAGAAAGTCCTCATAATAATTAATCGCCTTTTAGTTTATCCGCAGAGTTTATTTAGTTTCCCCTAAATGAGCTTAATTGCTTCAAATTCCCTCGTATGTTCTTTACTAGTTTACTTATGCTTTGGGATTCTTACATAACTCACCCCCAATCAGCTAACACGCACACGTGCGCAAAAGAGAAAAAATAACACTTAAACCGAAAGCAAGAGACTGAATAAATACCAATTTCTCATCAAATCTAGTTTCGGTGCAACATGCTGGCCAGGTTCCATCATTGTAGTCGGGCCAGAGTCCATCTGTCGCATAAGAAAAATCATAACAAAGACTAAAATGAAGAAATGACACATGAGAAATTCATTCGCAAAAATTATTAACTATGCATGCCAAGCTATAAACCACAATGACGGTCAGGTTTTCAGTGCTAAAACAGAACTACAATATTCAACGAGGATGAAAAGTTGAGTTCTGGTAAAGGCCCAATACTGGATGAGCTGCATTACAATATCGTGAGTTTCCCACATCAATGACAAATTACTAATACTACTATTGGCTTCTGACATTTTAACCTACAATGTTGTTAGGTTATGTTATTAAGACTTGGTCTACTAACAAACCATTCCATCTCTGCTCGGCAATGGATCACACAAGCAGCATACAATGTTGTTAAGTTATGTTATTAAGACTTGGTCTACCAACAAACCAGTCCATCTCTGTTCTGCAATGGGTAACGTAAGCAGCATACAGACATGTGAAGACAGATTATACAAATCATTAAGCGCGATATTCATATTTTTCATTGTAAAAACTAAACCCCAAAAGCATACTTACGGATTGTGAACTCCGTTGGTCCATTATCACTGCAAAATAGACAAAAAAAGTGGATCTTAGTGAAAACTACTAAATGCAAGAAATCTAATAACAGATGAAAATAAGTAAGCATTACTGGAAATGAAACAATAAGATTCCCAATCATAATATTAACTCGAACTTCCTCGATCTAAGGTTTCTCTGGAGTAATTAACTAGTTAAAATCATAATCCATCACCCTAAAATCCCCAAAATACTGATGATTCATTAAAACAACGACAGAGAACTATTTCACCAATTGATAAGCACAATCGTGTTATAGAATAATTTAAACAAACTTCTGCACAAATTTATGATTATCCATGACCTATATGAGAAAATACCCAAATAGAAACTTCTATACAAAAACATAAAAATTCGAATCTATCTTACTTGTTTAATCAAATGGAAGATCAAACCCATCAATCAAACAATCATGCAATCAATTCTAACCCAACAGAAACAAAAATCTTTACAAGAAAACCCCAAAAATCTTTACAAAAATCAAAACCCATGAAAGGAAAGGCAAAAACAAAAGAAACCCAGAAACCAAATCAGGTGAATTTACCTTCTGCAACAACCATTACCAGCACAGCAATGTCTAGTATGTTGACAAATAGTACCAGGCCATTGAAGAGATAAAGCGAAGTAATCAAACTCTCTTTGTTCACTCAATAAACTTCTGCTTCTACTTCTACCATCAATTTCGACAAACAAACAAGAACTCACCACAATCAAGAGAACAGAGACAAAAAGAGTTTTAGGGAAAGCCATGGATGGATTGGATTGGATTTCAGAATTTGTGTCAAGAATATATAGGTTCAGAGAGGACTTTGAAGGGTAGGAAAGGTCAAACTGGTCAAGTTTGGGTTTGACTCAGTGAATAATGTCGATAATACCCTTATTGGTTTCGTGAGAGGTTAGAGATAATGACAAGAAAGTGGGAGAGTAACGTGAAGGGACTGAAAAGGTATAAAAAGTAAAATATACGTTTCTAATAAGATTCTGTTGTTAAGAAAAATCTTTTACATGAATTTTGCCTTAAAAGCTGTGTTAAAGAGTGCATAACCGTGGCTTACAATTACTGGACCTACATGAGGGGAATCCGACAAACACCAGAGTAGATCGAAGGTGCTACAGACTCCCCAAAGATACAGTGCTACACCATATCACTCCCCCAATAGGTGTCACTGTTCTGGACCATTGATTTGAAGAGAGTCGGCCCGAGAAAAATAGGATGGGTTTTAGTGTGTGTTTGTGAGTGTGGGGGGAAAGTGGGGGTAATTCTGGGGCACAAAGCATTTTCGTGTGCAGATTCTTCCTAGAGTACTTGGTGTGTTTGGTAACAGAAGCAGAAGTGTTTTTTCCTGTCAGGAGTACAAATCAGAATCAAAAAATGTTACCTTCTTTCCTTCTAGAAGTCATTCTGAACTTGTGTATCCAAAATGACTAAGTTTCTTGATTTTGAGCATGAGAGTCTCAGAAGTCGGAAGAAAAAACAATATGTTCCACAAAAAACTCTTTTTCCTTTTTTGTTTTTAGAAGTCATTCTATAACTGCATTCCCAAACTATTTTTGACTCTTTTGCTCCTAGAAGTCGAAAAATAATTTCTGAAGCGTTATCCAAACGGGTTAAAAGTTTCTGAACAAAAGAAATCCATTAACTGTTATTTAGATCATTTTTATGTGTCATCAATAACTTACAACATCCTACTACTAATCGGATGCAAACAGTGAAGGTGTTGTTCTACCTCTTATGCAGTTGCGTACAGATGCTAGAAGATCGCATCAGCTCCCAACACCAAATTCTCGGATTAGTAACAGGAATTCGTAACGGCTATGGGGCCATTTCCCTTTACAAATGGTCGTTACAAAAATTTCGTAACAAAGCTGAAGCCGTTACTAAATTTTAAAAAAATTGGTGACAGGTCTTAGCCGTTACGAATTTTTTGAGTCGTTACGAAATGTTTTATAGGCGTGCCACTCACACGCTTGGTCACACTTGGGTCGTCACACCTTGAGTATGTGCGTGTGCTGATAGACACATTTTTGTGACTGAATTGTCCTCAATTTTCAGTATTGTTGGTACTCGAGTTTCTACTTATTATGGTGTTTTATGTGTTTGTAGGTATTTTTGGAAAATTCGGCTGAAAAGTTGGTATAGGCACCCGAAGGACACATGTTATTCGGACTCTCAGTTTTGGATAAGGGGCACCTAACTGATAAGGGGCACCCTAGGGAGCCAACTGTTAATCACACCCCATCACTGGTTAAGGGGACTCCATCTTCTTCCTTGATTTGAAAAGAAAAATTGGCGTTAGTTTCAACGGTAAAGGATTTATTATCTTTAAGATAAGAATATCTTCTTGCCTTATAAACATGAAGTTTTGAAGAAAAAGGAAGTTATCTTGTATTAAACAAGAAAGATATCCTTAGAAGATTTTATCTTGGATTTTATTCTGCGAATTAAAGATGATATGGGTTTAGTAAAGAAATATATATGATAAAGAGAAGGAAAAATTCTGAAGATATTTTTAATTAAAAAGAAGAAGATTTTAGAGTTATGGAAGAATATATTTGAGTAATGTGTATTTGTGTGTATAAATAGAGAGCTAGAGAGCACATTTGGGGAGGCCGGTAGTCCAGAGCCAAGAGCATTATTTCATTTGGAGTTTAATATTTTCAATTCTATTTTCTACTGTTTCTGATTATTATTATTTTAGAAAAAGGATTGTACGGTTTATTGTGAGAACTCCAATGGTGATTAATAAAATAAATTTATTTAATCATATTATCGTCTCTGGTATTATCATGAGGAGCTGGACCCCATTTCTGGGACGACGCAGGAAACCAAATCTCATGAATGCGGTAATTATATTAATTTTATTATGACTATTTGCACTGTTATTTAATTGATTTATGATTTTTCGTTGAATGGTTGTCATTTCAATTGATGGATTATGCTTTCTTAAATGTTTCGATATCCCATGCTTTAGATTTACATCCATTATTTTCGAAATCTATTTTAGGCAATGAATTAGAGCTAATGAATTTTTATGAGCTATTACTGTTTAGAATTGAAATTTGAACCGCATAAAATTGTTATTTGGTGGAATCCTGAGTCCCACTGTCCCTCCATCTTGTTACTCATATTTTGTATATTTTTGCTAGTTTTATTATTTTCTTTAATTCAACCTATAAATCAATCTCATCAAGTTCGAGTGAACGACAACCTTATTTACCACTATCTAAAATTCGATCAATTTTTGGCGCCGCCGACGCGGACTTGTGTATAGATTTTTTTTTTTAGGTTTTATTTTTATTTTTATTATTTTTGTTCCTTTTTACGCGTTTTGGTATTTTCTGTTTGCTTTCAGATTTGGTGCAGAGCTTATGAAAAAGAGAAAGTGTTGAAAAGTAAAGCGAAGCCAAAGAAGGAAAGAAAAGAGAAATCCAAAGGAGCAAAGAAGAATATTTTTTTATATAGTTAATTTATTTTTATTAGATTTATTTTTTAATTTTTATAAACGGTAATTAAGGTTATACTTTTATGATCTTTTATTTTTGGACATTTTTTCTTTTTGGACTTTATTTTTTGGACATTGGACATTTTTATTTTTAAAACCTAAGGAAGGGTTAGTTTAAATAAAACTGCTGCAGGGAAGGACGACAGTTACGATACTGTCTCGGCCCCTCGGGTTCTTACACTGACATCTGAGTCGGTGGCCTGAGTCGACGTCAACGGTTCATCGCCCGTCTGGTACGGGAGGTAAGACTCTATCCACCCACGAATCCCCTGTCAGTGGGTTTTATTTTGTGTTGAGAATTTCAAACTGGTATTATAATAGCCAATACGATGAATATCTGACTGAACAACATGGACATTACCCCTATTATGACCATAGTGTGAATAGTGGTTGGGAACGCCATCCTTTTGAAGTATATGGGTCATACCATGGCGAGCCAAATTACTAGACACATGCCCACAGGTCATACGATAAAAATTCTTATAATTCATCTCCTCTAGATGAGGCACGTGGGATAATTGAGTCAACACGTCGTAAGTTACTTGAGTCGACATATGAGTCAACTGAGACAAATGACTTAGTTATGGATAAAAGAATATCAACCAATAGTGAACCTTCTATACATGATACCATCAGGAAGTCTTGTGAGTTGATTGAGAAGCGTTTGTTAGAGGTGCAGAATGCTCGATATAGTGTTTCCAATAATACCCTTGAGAATTAAGATAGTTATTCACATAATCAAGATAACGAGGTTAGAATTGGTGACACTACTTGTTTATATGATGTTCAACCATTTTCATGTTATTATAATGATGATTATGATGAGGATAGTGTTGATGAAGGAACGGACACATATAGGCATAGTGATGAGGAATCTGCTACTCCCAGTGAGCTTTATAATGATAATGTTAATTCTAGTACAAATCCAAATAATTTTAATAATTATTCACCTATTCAAAAAGACGTGGATTTGACTAGAAATATCCTCGTTTTAGACGATGTAGTATTTCCTTTTAACGAAGCCAACGAAGGTTTAGAGGAACGAGTTTATTTTGAGTCTAGCGATTTAGAAACAACAGTCTTAGACAAAGAAAGGGAACTCGTAGAGATGAGTGAGGATGAACCTGACTTAGAAGAATCAATTGACCATTTCCAGGAATCTAATGACCTAGAAATTAGGGAAATTGTGACTAGTCTTTCTAGAGACACTGAAAACTCTAAGTTTGGGGGTGATTATCATTCTCCATGTGCTTTAACTCTTAGAAAGGTCCCTCACTTGGGACTTGATATATGTTCCTCAACCATTGTGCCAGAGTATCTTCATACACGTTTTCCCGAACCTAATGATGTACATAAGGAAGTTCAGTTGTTAGAAACCCATCCTCTGGTTGATGTGGTTTTCCCAGACTATGATACCCATATAGATTTTGTTTTCCCACCAAATATTATTCAACCAATTGTGGGAACGTATAAGTTTCAGATGCGTCAATTATTAAGTTTTGAGACTGAACCTAATTGTTTTAGGATATTAGGGTCGACACATTTGTTTAAGGAAGACCACCACTTTCATTGTGGTCAGCTGTGTGAGTCAAATCTGATCGACTTAGAGGATCCCCAGTTGTTCAGGTTGTTGTTATGTGCTTCTAAGTTCTTAGTTAAGTATTTCCAGACTCTTCAACCCGACCTTCAGGATCTTACCTTTGAGGAAATTCGGCCTTTGAAAACATTTTATCTAGACCTTTTTATAGAACTCGAACCTGAACCACAACTAGATATATAGTTGTCTTAATTAAAAAATTAGATAAGGGTATGTTCGGTATCTTCATGGTCTGTTGTAATTTCCTTTTCCTTTGGGTAACACCTTTTGATTCAGATAACCCGCAGTTGTTCAGGTTACTTCTTTATGATTATATGAGGTGACTAATTCCGTCCGATGTATGGCTGAAGACTTTAAACTTAGCACTTCTTGGGAGGCAACCCATGCTCATGCAACACGATAATATATTTCCTTAACTCTTTTGCTTCAAGTGGTAACAGTTTCTCCTTGTTCATGCTTTTAATTTTATCTTTAGAACATTGAGGACAATGTTAGATTTAAGTTTGGGGGTAGGGGAAGAAACTTTTTAGTTGCAATAAATAAACTCCAAAGCCTAGAAATTTGTGCCAATTAAGGATAGTACTAACCGATCTAAGTGAATGGAAGCATCTTGGTTGTAGGAGTTGAGGAACCCATAAGATCAGATTGGATGGAAACATCTTGGTTGTAGAGTCTATTCATAAAAGCACAGAGCTCAGGTGTTAGAAAAAAAACATGGTATTTTCGCCAAAGCTCGTTGAATCCTTTTCACTTCTGTTTTTATTTTATTTTCTTTTAAATATGTTTCTAAGTGATTTGGTGGGGCACACTATTCAAGTTGTTTCCATTTCTAGGGTGAAATAGAGTGATTGAGATACCAAAAAAAATGAAAAAAAGAAAAGAAAAGAAAAGAAAAAGGAAAAGCAATTGAGACCAGACCATCAGACCAACCGGAATAAATTCAATAAAGTCGACCATTGGTGCCCTTGTATACGCTAGTTGTGTTGACCTAGAGTTAGGATTATCACCCACTGGTCCCCTTGTATATGCCAGCTGTGTTGATATTAGTCAGACCGGTATCTCAGTCCATTAGGATAGGTTCATCCTAGTAGTGGCCTTCAGACAGATATGGGAAACACCGTTCACCTTAGTTAACATCAAAACCATCTACGTTTTTCTCTACATCCATCTTCTTAATCTATCCATGTGATTGGTTAACTCCAGTTATGATGTCCAGAAACTATCTGAGTAGAGCTTTGTCACTTATATATGAATTTTAGTATGCTTGAGTGCAATCTCGTGTACAACAATTGGAATTTCGCATCAGGGTACTTCCTCCTGTAGTCAATGATTGTATGCCAACCAAGGAGGTCCTTTAGTGATATTCAAGGTTCTGCATAGGTAGCTAGGGTTTGGAGTATAAGGTTTTGTGGGTACACCTCAGGTAAACCCTCATCGAGACTATAACTCGGTCACTAGGGCCACCTAGTGAGTTTAGATTTTATTTTCTAGATTAGATTTGCTCGAAGACTTGCAAATAATAAGTTTGGGGGTATTTGATAGACACATTTTTGTGACTGAATTGTCCTCAATTTTCAGTATTGTTGGTACTCGATTTTCTACTTATTATTATTGTTTTATGTGTTTGTAGGTATTTTTGAAAAATTCGGCTCGAAAAGTTGGTATAGGCACCCGGAGGACACATGTTATTCGGACTCTCAGTTTTGGATAAGGGGCACCTAACTGATAAGGGGCACCCTAGGAAGCCAACTGCTAATCACACCCCATCACTGGTTAAGGGGACTCCATCTTCTTCCATGATTTGAAAAGAAAAATTTGCGGTAAATTTGGTTTCAACGGTAAAGGATTTATTATCTTTAAGATGAGAATATCTTCTTGCCTTATAAACATGAAGTTTTGAAGAAAAAGGAAGTTATCTTGTATTAAACAAGAAAGATATCCTTAGAAGATTTTATCTTGGATTTTATTCTGCGAATTAAAGAAGATATGGGTTTAGTAAAGAAATATATATAATAAAGAGAAGAAAAAATTCTGAAGATATTTTTAGTTAAAAAAAAAGAAGATTTTGGAGTTATGGAAGAATATATTTGAGTTATGTGTATTTGTGTGTATAAATAGAGAGCTAGAGAGCACATTTGGGGAGGCTGGTAGTCTAGAGCCAAGAGCATTATTTCATTTGGAGTTTAATAATTTCAATTCTATTTTCTACTGTTTCTGATTATTATTATTTTAGAAAAAGGATTGTACGGTTTATTGTGAGAACTCCAATGATATTAATAAAATAAATTTATTTAATCATATTATCGTGTCTGGTATTATCATGAGGAGCTAGACCCCATTTCTGGGACGACGGAGGAAACCAAATCTCATGAATGCGGTAATTATATTAATTTCATTATGACTATTTGCACTGTTATTTAATTGATTATTGATTTTCATTGAATGGTTGTCATTTAAATTGATAGGTTATGCTTTCTTAAATGTTTTGATATCCCATGCTTTAGATTTACATCCATTATTTTCGAAATCTATTTTAGGCAATGAATTAGAGTTAATGAATTTTCATGAGCTATTACTGTTTAGAATTGATATTTGAACCGCATAAAATTGTTATTTGGTGAAATCCTGAGTCCTAGTGTCCCTCGATCTTGTTACTCATATTTTGTATATTTTTGCTAGTTTTATTATTTTCTTTAATTCAATCTTAAAAATCAATCTCATCAAGTTCGAGTGAACGACAACCTTATTTACCACTATCTAAAATTCGATCATGTGCGACTCACATGCCTAGCATTATATTTCCACCCAAGATTAGTTATACGAGAGGATATTTCCTCCCACGAGTGTGCCATTCACGTGATAGTAGTAGTATAACAGATCGAGATTCATTATCCTTATTCTTTTTTCTTTTTTTTCTCTCCTCTCTTCTGCTTCTGCTTTTTCATTCCTCTCAGGCGATGAAACTAGGGTTTCATCACAGATATCGTATTAGACGAGAAACATCACAAAAATCTCTTTAATATTTTCAATACCTTTCAATCATCGATCTGTGTAAGTGTTAATCGTTATAGGTTTTTCGATTTTCTATTTTTAGGGTTTCATCTTTTTCTTAATCGATCTGTTTTTTAGGGATTCATTTCATTTTATTTTTAGTTTTTCCATTTTTTAATCCGTGAATCTAAAACGATTTGTTTCATATGAGTTATGTTTTTTTAATCTTCTTCATATAAATCTAATTCGATTTTTTTTTTCTAATTTCCTGTTAGGGTTTGAAGAATTTTGAAGACTTGAAGATTGAAGAATTTTGAAGACTTAAAAGGTATAAGTTTCGAAAGATTGAACTGATTTTAGGGTTTTATGTTAATTTCGAAAATTTTAATTTTTTTTCTACTTTGTAACCTAATTTCTAGTTTGTAAGCTAATTTCAATAAGTTCTAGTTTATAAGCTATTGGTGCTAATTGACATCATTAGCTTCACTTGTATGTTCTAGTTTTTGATCCACTAGTCCTCTTGTGTAAAGATGCATACTGTTGTTAGACATGGTGTAGTTTTTTTGCATTAGAAGCATACTAAGTTGAGTAGGCAGAGTGCTACCTGATAAAGGTACACTGATGAATGTGCCCATTGAATTGTAATATTCATTGCTAAAGTCTTATATATTCTTGGAATGTTTGATGAGAGCTAGAGCACTATCTTTCTTATGAGTAAGTCAATTTCTTAAGAAGAAAGCAATTGCTTCGTTCATAAGAAAGTGAGTGCACCAGCACTCTCTAAATTCCAGTTTGTATGGGCTTAGATGACTTATAATGCTTATTCTAGTTTTGGTTGAGTTGGCGCAGCTAGGAAACGTGTTGATTATATTCGTTAAGTTGCTATGTTTTACTATTATCTGAAGAGTTTTTCAATAAGTGTCATAATGAACTTCAAGTGTGAGATTATTGAGTTTCTTGGTTGGGATAAATTCCTAATTACAGCAGCTGTCCATGATGAGTACTGGAATTCGCATTAGTGTGTGTTGTTGTGACATATACTTTGGGTTTATCATTGCAGAATAAATGGATGATTATAACTTCACAATGTTGAATAATGTTATATTGCTTATTTCTTATTCTAGTTTGTATGGGCTTAGATGACTTATATTGCTTATTCTAGTTTTGGTTGAGTTGGCGCAGCTAGGAAACGTGTTGATTATATTCGCTAAGTTGCTATGTTTTACTATTACCAGAAGATTTTTTCAATAAGTGTCATAATGAACTTCAAGTATGAGATTATAGAGTTTCTTGGTTGGGATAAAATGCTAGTTACAGCAGTTGTCCATGATGAGTACTGGAATTCGCATTAGTGTGTTGTTGTGACATATGCTTTGGGTTTATCATTGCAGAATAAATGGATGATTATAACTTCACAATGTTGAATAATGTTATATTGCTTATTGCTTATTCTAGTTTGTATGGGCTTAGATGACTTATATTGCTTATTCTAGTTTTGGTTGAGTTGGCGCAGCTAGGAAACATGTTGATTTTATTGGTAAGTTGCTATGTTTTACTGTTATCTGAAGATTTTTTCAATAAGTGTCATAATGAACTTCAAGTGTGAGATTATTGAGTTTTTTGGTTGGGATAAAATGCTAGTTACAGCAGTTGTCCATGATGAGTACTGGAATTCGCATTAGTGTGTGTTGTTGTGACATATGCTTTGGGTTTATCATTGCAGAATAAATGGATGATTATAACTTCGCAATGTTGAATAATGTTCTATATCTTTAAAAGAGCTTCAAAGTCGATACATTTTAAAAGTTGGCTAATGTTGTTCTGTATCTTGGTCTTTGCAGAGCCAGGAGAGGATCCTTTTGGCAAGAGACAAACAGAAAAGAAGTACCGGTTACGGAATCTGAAGAAAGCTGTGAAAATTAGTGCTTTGCCAAGGTTTGACTGAATATACTTCATTGAGATAGATACATCTACTTTGTAGTTTACACTAGTGGAAAATGGGGTTTCTATGACCCACATCCAATACCCTCAATGACTGTAGTTGGACCGTTGACCGAACATAGCGGTCTCTGACATAATAAAAACACGGAAAAATTCACAGATGATTAATATCCGTCTCTGAAAAATTACTATTTTTCCCTAAATCTGCTACCGATCCCGCGACCCATAAAAACCGATTGAGATGTGATAACTTTTTATTATTTGACCGAGCATATAAATACCTCTTTCTCTATCCCCATTTCTAATCTCACTTTCTCTTTCTTCTTATGTTTTCTCGGTCGGCCTCTTATCCATCTTCTTCATCCACTTCATCTACCAAACTGAAAAAGAACCCAGAAGAAATCAATTAAATCATCTGCTCTCCTGGTCTCTTATCCATCTTCTTCATCGACCAAATCAAAACTTAAAAAAACCCAGAAGAAATCAATTAAATCATTGCTCTTAAACCCAGGGTTTGTTTCTATGAATTAAAAGAAACACCCATTTTCCAGTTTGATTAAATCATTGGGTTTGTTTCTAGAAATTTCTTCTGGTAATTAGGGTTTACTTTTTGATTTTTCTTCAATTTTTTTCTTGTTCCTTTCATGCAGAGTATTCTCGTGATTTAATCCAAGGTCTCTTCTTTTTATTGATAACCATTTAGGCATTTTTCTTAATTAGTCTCAACAATTTACGATTTATTTTGGTTTGATGAATTAAGGTTCGATTATTAACTCTACTTGTTTTGCTAATCTAGGGTTTGTGATTTTTCTATAATCTCGTAAGATTTCAGGTCTAAATTTGTTAGGATCTTGGTTGGATTCAAGATCTAGTCGAAGTATTCCTTTTCCCTCAATTTTATACACAAAAAATTGGAAAAAGATTTTATTTATTTTAACCAAACCCTGTAGTTCAGCTATTAATAACCTAAATTCCAGTTTGTATGTTCCATAAATATGCTCATCATGATTTGAACTTTAGATTACAGACAAGGACTAAGTTATTTTATTTGGTTGATTATAATAGAAGTTGGTATTAGCATGATTATAATATTCTGGTTTTATGTATGTATGTTGAGTTGTATATAAATGAGTCTGGTTTTATGTACTCTGTGAGCAAGATGATCACAGTCCTATTGGTTGTTCGCAAAAGCTACTTGTAGCTCAGTCTCTCTTCTTTGAGGGGATGTTTCTGTCGCTAACTTGCAGGGCTTCGGTAACCATATACCACTAGGACTAAGTGATTTTTGCTTGATATTATAAAATATCTATTTTGAAGGATAATATGTCAAATGATGTGGACAAGAAATGGATGAAGTGTCCCCGTAAGTCTATAGATTATAGACAAGGTGTGAAGTCATTCATAGAGTTTGCCAGGATTAATGGTGGTGGGAGTACTTTGTTTTCATGCCCTTGTCGACGTTGTATGAATGCTAAAGGTTTACTTACACTGGGTGAGATCTCATTTCATTTTCTGAAATATGGTGTGCAAGAGGTGTATACAACATGGCGCTATCATGGGGAAAGTTCAGAAGCAACACATGACACTAGAACTGAATATGTAGCCGATAATGATGTTACAGCAGGTTTGAATGAGAGTATTACAACAGATATGGATGATGTGGATGAAAATGTTAGGGCAGGGATGAATGAGAATGCAGAAGCAGGTGTTGATGAGAATGTTGGAACCAGTAGGTGTTATCAGAAAAAGAAATCAGTGGCTGAGCAGGCAAGAGAACCATTGTATCCTTCATGTCCTAAAGAAAAGTCGGCAATGTACGCTCCAATTATGGTGAACAACATAAATACTCAGTTTGGAATTTCAGACAATGGTGTTACTGCAATGTTAGAGTTGATGAAAGAGTTGCTTCCTGAAGGTAACACCATGCCATATAAGTTTCCAGATATCAACAAGATTATTAATTAAGGAGTTGTGGATGGATTATGTAACTTATGATGCTTGTGTAAATGACTGTGTACTTTATTGGAAGGATAATAATTCATTGGTGAAGTGTCCAATATGTCAATAACCTCGGTATGTAAGAGTTTTTAATGATGAGAGAAAACTTACACAAGTTGCGCAGAAGACATCAAGGCATTTTCCAATAATTGCAAGGCTGAAAATACTTTACAGTATACCATGGATAGCAGAGGCGATTGACGTGTTTTAATTGTTGTAGAAAAAGTGGTAATAAGATTCGATCAACTCGGACTCGATAAGATTGGGTTCTAGACTTAAAATAAAAATGGAAAATATATATACAAAAGGTTTGTCACAATGTCGAGAGAGAATGAGACTCAGGATTCCACCAAATTCCATTCATGCGAATCAAATAATAATTCCAATCAATTATAGTTCAAATAATAAAAATATGGACTCTTGTTCTTTGCCAAAAATAGATTTTTGAAAAGCAATGACTGTAAATCAAAAGCATGATGTATCAAAAATACATAGACCAAGCATACACCATCAAACGAAATCACACCCATTCAATAAAAATCATAAATCGATTAAAAATCAATGAAAATAGTCATAAAAGAATTATTAGAATTACCACATGCGTGAAATAGGGCTTTCTCCGTCATCCCAGTGTTTGGGTTTAGCTTCTCATATCAAAAACAGGCTCAAAAGAATAAATCATGGCTCAAAAGTTGTTTTTATTGAAGAGATGATATGATTCAGTGAATATGCAACGACGTACTGGCGTTACAGAGTTCACTGTTACAGGAGGTGTGGCTAACTGAAGATAAATGTGGCTGTTCAGCTGTTACAGAGAGAACACTGTAGCAGTGTTGCGAATTTGAGACGCTGTTCTTCGTTCTGCAACGCTTGTGCTTCAGCAGCAGCAGAGACAGGCTTCCTGTAATCTCTGATTCTCGCCTCCTGAGCTCTCCTGTCGACCCCAAACTCTCGACAGACCTCGATTCTGATTTATGGGACTCGACCCAACCCTTTATATCACTCAGAAACCTCCCGAATTGAATTAAATTCCTTTTTTTGTTTCTTGGCAGTCACGGCAATAATCTCTTCTAAAAATTGTTTCACGTGTTTCTGGGATTCCAAACTTATCTCAAACTCTTCCTTAGATATATACCAATCTTTGGGAAGTTTTGTAGCACTTTAATCTCCCTAGAATTCCAAAAATAGCTCCAAACAGGGACCCGTGTGTAACTTAACCTTGATTTACTTTTTCCGGCTATTCTAGCCAAATTCAGCCCATGAAATCACCCATATTAGCATTGTATATCCATATCACGTCCATCCCATGAAAATAGGCCATTGAATCTCATTAAAACACGTCCAATAATCCAACCCTAAATCTGCCAGAACTGTTGTAACTTTTTCCCGCCATTTTTTACATTTGAATTTTGAAGAAGATGACCTCCCCTATCCAGTTCTGGTGACCCTTTAGCACATGCTCGAAATGGGTTACCCCTTATCCAAAGTGAGAGTCCGTATATTAATTTTCTCCCACGAGCACAAAAACCGCTTTTCGAGCCAATTTCGCCGCAAAAGCTTATTTCTCCAAAATACCTATAAAGACATAAAATAACCAAAATAAGTACAAAATCGAGCACTAAAAATATATACAATTGAGATCATATTAGACACAAAAATGTGTTTATCAAATACCCCCAAACTTATTATTTGCTAGTCCTCGAGCAAAAATAAAATAAAAATAAAATCCTAACTCACTAACGCAGGCACCGTCGATTGCATTTAGCGTATGCAACAAGCCTTTAAACCCCTAGGTGTCCCTAGTGGCCGAGTTATAGTCTCGGGAGGGCTTACTAGAGATATACCCACAAAACCTTTACTCCAGACCTTATCTATCTACGCAGAACCTTGGAAGGCACTAAAGAATCTCCTTGGTTGGCATACTTATTGACTACAGGAAGAAGTACCCTGATGCGAAATTCCAATTGTTGTACACGAGTTTGCACTCAAGCATACTAAAATTTATATAAAGTGACAGAGATCTACTCAAATAGTTGCACTATGGACATCAATATCCGGAGTCAAAACTAATCACATGGATAGATCAAGAAGATGGATATAGAAAAACATAGATGGTTTTGATGTTTACTAAGTGAACGGCGTTTCCCATATCTGTCTGAAGGCCTCCGCCAAAATTAACCTATCCTAATGGATTGAGATATTAGTCTGACTAATATCAACACACTGGCATATACAAGGGAACCAGTGGTCGATAACCTAACTCTAGGTCAACACTACTGGCATATACAAGGGTACCAGTGGTCGACTTTATTGAATTTATTCCTTTTCATCTCTTTTTTTTTTCATGGTATCTCAATCACTCTAATTCACCCTAGCATTGGTAACAACTTGAATCGTGGGCCCCACCTATCACTTAGAGAAACATAGTTTAAAAACAAAATAAAATGAAAATAGAAGTGAAAAGGAATCAACGAGATATGGTGAAACTATCATGTTATTTCTAACACCTGAGCTTTGTGCTTTTATGAATGACTCTTCTAGATGTTGCCATCTAATCAGATTGGTTCCTCAACTCCTACAACCAAAATGCTTCCATCCACTTAGATTAGTTAGTGCAATCCTAAATAGGCATAAATTTCTAACTCTGGAGTTTATTTATTCATACTGCAACTAAAAAGTTTCTCCCATACCCCCAAACTTAATTCTAACATTGTCCTCAATGTTCAAAAGATGAAATTAAAAGCATGAACAAGGAAAAACTGTTACCATTTGAAGCAAAAGAGATAAGGAAAGATATTACCGTGTCACATGAATATTGGGTTACCTCCCAAGAAGTGCTAAGTCTAAAGTCTTCAGCCAGTCTAAGAGAGGATTAGTCACCTCATAGAATAAAGTAATAGTCGAAATTTCTGTGGGTCATCAAAACCAAATAGAGCTATCACAAATAAAAGGAATCTGCAACCTGCCAAGAAAATTAACAAATAAAGCGCACCCTTGTCTAGTTTCCTGTTTAAGACAACTACATCTAGCTGTGGTTCAGGTTCAGGTTCTATAACTGGGTCCAAATAAAATATTTTCATGGGTTGGAATTCCTCAAAGCTAAGATCCGGTTCAGGTATTAGAGTCTGAAGAAACTCAAGTAAAAATTTAAAAGAACATAATAATAACCTGAATAATTGAGGATCCTTAAAGTCAATCAGTTTTGACTCACAAAGTTGACCATAATAATGGTCATTCTTAAGAAAATGTGTCGACCCTAATATCCTAAAGTAATTAGGTTTAGTCTCAAAACTTAATATCCGATACATCTGAAAATCATATGTTCCCACAATTGGAAGAAAAGTTTTTGGTGGGAAAACAAAGTCAATCTTGGTATCATAGCCTGGGTTAAACACATCAACCAGAGGATGGGTTTCTAACAACTGAGCTTCTCTATGAACATCATTAGGTTCGGGAAAACATGTATGAAGATAATATTGTAATATGGTTGAGGCATAAATGTCAAGTCCTACACGAGGGAACTTTCTAAGAGTTAAAGCACATGGAGAATGATAATCACCCCCAAACTTAGAGTTTTTTGTGTCTCTAAAAAGACTAGTCACAACTTCCCTAATTTCTAGGTCATCAGATTCCTGGAAATGGTCAATTGATTCTTCTAAATCAGGTTCATCCTCACTCATCTCTACGAGTTCATCTTCTTCGTCTAAGACTATTGTTTCTAAATCGCTAGACTATAAAACATTATTCTCAGAATAAACTCGTTCCTCTAAATCATTATCGGCTTTGTAAACAGGAAATACTACATCGTCTAAAACGAGGGTATCTCTAGTCAAATCCTCTTCCTTTTGAATAGGTGAATAATTATTAAAATTATCGGGATCTGAACCAGAAATAACACTATCATCATAAAGTTCATTTGGAGTAACAAATTCCTGATCACTATGCCTACATATTTCAAATTATTCATCAACACTATCCTCGTCATAATCATCATAATAGCATGAAAATGGTTGAACCTCATCTAAACAAGTAGTGTTACCAATTTTATCCTCGTCATCTTGATTATGCAAATAACTATCCTCATTTTCAAGGGTACTATTGGAATCACTGTATCGGAAAGTAAGATTATTTCGACCAAGTCTTTCGTTCGTCTCAGCCATCAGCTTGAGGGATTCCTCTATAGAAAGTTCACTCATTATTGTAGTTCTTTCGTCTATAATTACACTATTCATCTCAGCTAACTTACGCGTCGACTCAGCTAACTCCCTGAGGGACTCTTCTAAAGGAGGAATATGAACATAGGGATCATAAAAAGGACTACTTTTCAATAGTTTGATTGTATCCTCTAGAGACGAAGAACTAGTACTATAATCTTCTTGCTCGTAAGACTGATGTATGTGTGGATAGTAATTGGGCTCACCATGGTATGACTCATATCCTTCCAAAGGATGGCGTTCCCAACCACTATTCCCAACATGGTCATAAAAAGGATGATGTCCATATTCAAATTCAGGTCGATAATCATTGTATTGGCTTCTATCATACTAGTTCGACATTCTTAATTGCAAGGGAATTCTACAAAATCACAATCAAGGATGACTCGACCAAAACAAACCTAAATTTCTAGCAAACAAAAAGCATGATGGCTCCACTTAGATTGTCACTAGACCAGCTTCTATTCTTTCGAAAAGGAACTCGTTACAATCTGAGAAAACCCTTCTGGAATCAATCCGAGTCAAAGTAAGTTGAATCAAGGCGAGGGAAGCTTAGTGGAGCTTTGATACCCAAGGCCTCACCGGTTACAAGGCGGCGCAGTCACGCATTCAACTCACAGATTCCGTCAAGAACTTCGAAGTATGCTCAAAAGAGTAACCAATATTCTTCGAACGACTTTCCTATTAAGATCGTTACCCTATAGGTCTCGTTCTAGTCAAAATTTTAGGCTTAAGTTCGCGTTTGGTTTCGTGTTCCTAAGGCGGGAAAGAAGAGAACGGTGATGAAATCCGAACCCTTATCTTGTATGGCCAGTCCTTGACCTTTACTAGGAATTAAAAGCAACCGTATTCAAGTCCTCAGCATATATTCACCTTAAGGAATACAGTAAACCCGCTGACAGGGGATTCGCGGGTGTTTCGAAAAACTTACCTCCCGTACCAGACGGGCGAAGAACCGCTGAAGTCGACTCGGGCCACAACTCTTATGTTATGTACGAACCCGAGGGGCCGAGGTGATATCGTAATCACCGTCCTTCCCTGCACACAGTTTGTATTTAAACCAACCCTTCCTTAGGGTTTAAAAATAATAATGTCCAAAGTCCAATGTCCAAGTGTCCAAAAAGAAAAGAAAAAATTATAAAAATAGCAAACCCTAATATAGTTCTCTCTCTCTCTCTCTCTATTTTTTTTTTAATAAAGAAAAATAAACAAACCCTAAAAAAATAAAAGAAAAGAAAATATCTAAAAAGAAATTGTCTTCTTTTCCGTTCTTTTCGCTTTAATCTTTTGCTCCAAGTCTTTATGCTTTAAGTTCCATTCTTTACGAAATCACCAAACTCCTTGGCTCAATTCGCTTTATGATCCAAAACCTGTAGACAAAAGACAAATATCCAAAAACGTAAAAAAGAACAAAAAAAACTAAAAAAATAAATAAATAAAAGAAAACTAAGTCTAAAAACCCTAAAAGAAAATCCGCGTCGGCGGCGCCAAAAATTGATGTGTTTTTAATTGTTGTAGAAAAAGTGGTAATAAGATTCGTTCAACTCGGACTCGATAAGATTGGGTTCTAGACTTAAAATAAAAATAGAAAATATATATACAAAAGGTTTGTCACAATGTCGAGAGAGACTGAGACTCAGGATTCCACCAAATTCCATTCATGCAACTCAAATAATAATTCCAATCAATTATATTTCAAATAATAAAAATATGGACTCTTGTTCTTTGCCAAAAATAGATTTTTGAAAAGCAATGAATGTAAATCAAAAGCATGATGTATCAAAAATACATAGACCAAGCATACACCATCAAACGAAATCACACCCATTCAATAAAAATCATAAATCGATTAAAAATCAATGCAAATAGTCATAAAAGAATTATTGGAATCACCACATGCGTGAAATAGGGATTCCTCCGTCATCCCAGTGTTTGGGTTTAGCTTCTCATATCAAAAACAGGCTCAAAGAATAAATCATGGCTCAAAAGTTGTTTTTTATTGAAGAGATGATATGATTCAGTGAATATGCAACGACGTACTGGCGTTACAGAGTTCACTGTTACATGAGGTATGGCTAACTGAAGATAAATGTGGTTGTTCATCTGTTACAGAGAGAACATTGTAGCAGTGTTGCGAATTGGAGACGTTGTTCTTCGTTCTGCAACGCTTGTTCTTCAGCAGCAGCAGCAGAGACAGGCTTCCTGTAATCTCTGATTCTCACCTCCTGAGCTCTCCTCTCGACCCCAAACTCTCGACAGACCTCGATTCTGATTTATGGGACTCGACCCATCCTTTTATATCACTCAGAAACCTCCCGAATTGAATTAAATTCCTTTTTTTTTTCTTGGCAGTCACAGCAATAATCTCTTCTAAAAATTGTTTCACGCGTTTCTGGGATTCCAAACTTATCTCAAACTCTTCCTTAGATAGATACCAATCTTTGGGAAGTTTTGTAGCACTTTAATCTCCCTAGAATTCCAAAAATAGCTCCAAACAGGGACCCGTGTGTAACTTAACCTTGATTTCCTTTTTCCGGCTATTCTAGCCAAATTCAGCCCATGAAATCACCCATATTAGCATTGTATATCCATATCACGTCCATCCCATGAAAATAGGCCATTGAATCTCATTAAAACACGTCCAATAATCCAACCCTAAATCTGCCAGAACTGTTGTAACTTTTTCCCGCCATTTTTTGCATTTGAATTTTGAAGAAGATGACCTCCCCCTATCCAGTTCTGGTGTCCCTTTAGCACATGCCCGAAATGGGTTACCCCTTATCCAAAGTGAGAGTCCGTATAGTAATTTTCTCCCACGAGCACAAAAACCGCTTTTCGAGCCAATTTCGCCGTAAAAGCTTATTTCTCCAAAACACCTATAAAGACATAAAATAACCAAAATAAGTACAAAATCGAGCATTAAAAATATATACAATTGAGATCACATTAGACACAAAAATGTATTTATCAGCGATGCTTTGGCATTTTAGAGCATAGAAAGATGTCAATATAATGCGTCATCCGGTTGATTCTACAGCTTGGCGGTGTGCGGATAACTTTTGTCCAGAATTTGCTAAGGAAGCACGGAATGTTACTCTTGGGATAGTGATAGACGCATTTATGTGTCTAATTTGTCCTCAATGTTTCGTATTGTTAGTACTCGTTTTCGTCCTTATTATGGTGTTTTATGTGTTTTTAGTTATTTTTTGGAAATAAATATTGTTGGAAAATTCGGCTCGAAAAATTATGCAGAGCACCCCCCGGAGGACATGTGCTATGCGGAATCTCATTTTGGATAAGGGGCACCTCAGTTGGCCAACTGCTATTCGCACCCCCGTCTCTGTTAGGGGGGGGGGGGGTAATCATCTACATTTTGAATTTCAAATTTGGCGGGAAAATAATTCAGACGCAGGCAGAATTAGGGTTGGATTTTTTAGCGTGCTAGAAGGAGATTCAATGGCTGATATTCATTGGGAAGACTTGACTGAGCCTAACAGGAATCGTACGGGTCTTTTGTTCGACTGAGTTTGGATGGATTCTCGCGTGGAAGGAAACAGAGTGCCACGGGTTATAGTTAGTCCATTCCGAGTTATAAGTATGTGATCAAGAGGTTTTCATGTGCCTGATCCGCGTTATACAATTTCTGGATGATGACTCGACGTGTTGGGAGTCTTATGTCACGAGAAAACAGCGTGTGGAGTTAAATCTGGGAAGAAAATATTCCCGAGAATATTTTTCTTCAATGCCGAGTAATGGAAGATTATATGCAGTTATGATGGGAGATTTGGGGGCAGTGAAGCTATATAAGTCGTTGAGGGTCAGTAGAGTGGGTACACGGAGAGTGTGGGAGATTACAGAGCATCACAGAGTCGAAAAATCAAGTTGCAGGAAAATTCTTTTCTGCTGCTGCATAGCTGAAGAACACGAAGAACAGACTTAACAGGACAGTCGTTTTCCAATAGTGACAACGACTCACAGCCGAGGGTCGTACATCAGAGGCAGACTTATTTGCTACAGCGTTTGCGTCACAGAGTCGTGGGTCTTAGAGCAACAGTAACAGTGACACATCCTCTGTATCATTTTTTTTTTGGTTTGTAACAAATATAATTGTTACAAACACGGTTTTGAATTATTTCTCCATTTTCATCATTTGTAAACACCCTTTGAGCAATAATAATGATTTTTGAGCGTGTTTCCAGCAACATGATGAGAGGCTAAATTCTCGCGTAACCAAGGCAATGGATGAAGCTATTCACACATGAATAATGGGTAACTATTTCATTTTCTCTAATATTTAATTATAATTCACCTAATCACTGCTTTTGCAGAGTTTTTTAATTTTTGACATAATTTTCTTCATTAGTTGTGATTCAATTAGATAGGTTATGCTTTGTTTAGATAATCTATGCTTAGGGGATACAATTAATTTTTGAGAATATGTTTGATTATTTGTGAATTAAGAAATAAAGGATTAAAAGGCTAATTAGAGTTATGAAATATTTGACATCATTCATTCATGTGTAATAGTGGATTCTAGTGTCGTGGTTATTCCCAATATCTTGATATCACTTTATTTGAGTTTGCTATATTTTTATTTATAAAAATTAAGTCTACAAAAAATCCTTCACAAGTCTCAACGAACCTTTTTACTACAACTCAATTGAAAAACACATCAATTTTTGGCGCCGCCGACGCGGACTTGTCTTTAGGCTAGAGTTTTTTTTAGATTTTTTTTTCTTTTTTAGGTTTTTATTTATTTTATTTGTTCTTCTTTACGTTTTTGGGTTATTGTTTTTTCCTTACAGATTTTGGAATTTGGAGCGAAAGAAAATTTTGCCAAAGTTTTTGGTGAATACTTAAGAGTAAAAGGCAAAGCGAAAGGAGCAAAAGAAGAAGATTTTTTTTTATTTGATAAAAAAGAGAGAAAAAAAAAGAGAGACATTTTTAATTGTTTTTATTTTTATTTATTTTCTTATTTTTTTATAGACTTTCCTTTTCCCTTGTACTTTATTTTGTGGACTTTGGACTGTAAACTTTGGGACATTATTTTTAAACCCTACGGAAGGGTAGTTTAAATATTAAACTGTTTGCAGAGAAGGACGGTGATTACGATATCACCTTGGCCCCTCGGGTTCGTACATGACACAGGAGTCGTGGCCCGAGTCGACTACAACGGTTCATCCCCCGTCTGGAACGGGAGGTAAGTTTGTCGAAACACTCGCGAATCCCCTGTCAGCGAGTTACTGTCTTCCTTCGTGTGAATATATGTCGAGGAACTGAAAACGGCTACTTTAGTTTCCTAGTAAAGGGCAAGGACTGACCATACAAGATAAGGGTTCGGATTTCATCACCGTTCTCTTCTTGCCCGCCTTAGGAAAACGATAATTAACACGAACCTAAGCTTTAAAATTTGGAATAGAACGAGACCTATAGGGTAACGATCTTAGTAGGAAAGTCGTTCGAAAAATATTGGTTACTCTTTTAAGCATACTTCGAAGTTCATGATGGTTTCTGTGATTTGAATGCGTGATTGCGCCGCCTTGTAATGCAGTGAGGCCTTGGTTATCAAAGCTCCACGCAGCTTCCCTCGCCTCTATTCAACTTACTTTGACTCGGATTGATGCCATAGGGGTTTGCTTAAATTGTAACGAATTCCCTTTCGAAGGATTAGAAGCTGGTCTAGAAACAATCTAAGTGGAGCCATCATGCTTTTTGTTTGCTAGAAATCAGTAGGTTTGTTGTGGTGAAGTCAGCTTTATTTGTGTTTTCATAGAACTTCCCTTCCTTTTAGGACTTTTCTTTTTCTTTTGTTTTTCTAGTGTATGCCCGAGGTTATCAGAGAGCGGGCTTGGAAAAGAAACACTTTAGGTCGTTTGAATAGTGATAAACCTAGTAGTTCTTCTTGTGAAGGCGGGGAGATCGAAGAATCTTCTTTTGAGAGCCCCATTTTTGGAAACTTCAGTTTTGAAAATCTGTCTCTTCGTGAGGAAGGTACCCCTAGTACTTCAGTTGTGTCAGCGATGGCAACTTTGAAAGATTACATGTTCCCAACTAGGACCAACCGAGCTTCGTGCATTAAATTGCCAGCCAATACGGCTAATTTCGAGATAAAACCTAGTATTCTTCAGATGATCCCTATATTCTTAGGAAAAGATGATGAGAACCCTTATTTTCATATTAGGGACTTTGAAGAAATTTGTGGGACAGTTAGAATAAAAGACCTCACTGATGAAGTTTTGAAACTTAAGATGTTTCCCTTTTCCTTGAGAGATAAATCCAAGACCTGGATGAACAACCTACCACCTGAGTCCATTGAAACATGGCAGGAACTTGTTGCTGCTTTCTATATGAAATTCTACCCTAAGCATAAAAGAGCAGCTAGTGCTAGTGTGCAACAAGAGGGAGAGTCTCTTTATAGGTTTTTAGAGAGATTCAATGATCTCCTATCCCAATGTCTTCACCATGGATTTGATAAGATGAAACTTGTTGAGATTATTTATAATGGTTTAGACTATTCGACCAAAGCCATGGTCGAGTCTATGTGCGTTGGTGAGTTCACCAGTAAAAATGCTGATGATGCTTTTACCTTCTTAGGAGCTATTGCTGAAAAATACCAACAGTGAGAGTCTTGTGTTCAACCCCCTAAAAGACTCTTGGTCTATAAAAGTAGCACCAATGTAGTAGATACAAGCATCGGGTCAGATGCTAAGTTTGCTGCTTTGTCTAGAAGGTTAGAAGCTTTGGAATTAAATCAGCCTAAACATAAGTCTCTTGTTGAACCCAATAAAGCCTCTCAAGTCTCTAGTTGTGGAATAGAGCCCGATAACTCATTTTGGGAAGTTCAGGTCAGTGAAGAGCAAGCTCATGCTGTATATAACAATGCTAGGTTTGAGAACCGTCAGAAGTTTGACCTATACTCAGAGACCTACAATCCTGGTTGGAGAAACCATCCTAATTTTTCTTGGTCTAAGGGCCAGAATCAAGGTCAGTCTAGTAATTCTCAGCCTCCCCCAGGTTTTGGTTATGCTAAGAACTCTTCAGGTCAATCCCAGTTCTAGAACCCTTCTGAGAATAGAATGACTAGCTTAGAGGAATCTCTTAGTATATTAAAAAAAGAGCCAGGATATGTTATCACAAATCCAGGAAATTTTAATAAAGAGCCAGGTTAGTTTTCAAGAGAAAACCAAGCAGAATTTTAAGAATAATTCCCAGTCTCTTGCTAAATTAGAACTTCAAGTTGGCCAAATAGCTAAGTTTCTCACTGAGAGAGAAGATGGAAGGTTCCCTAGTCATACTGATCCTAATCCAAAAGGAGAGAAATCGTACAATCATGTGAATTATGTTACAACCCTTAGGAGTGGGAAGAAAGTTGACATAATGTCACCATGCCTGAAACTGAACATGTTGTAGTTCACCCTTCTGATCCAGAAAATGAGGAGACTGATAGAGTCTATAAAGAGACCAATGAGGGTCCTGTTGAGCCCGGCTTTGTTCCCAGATCCCCGTTCCCCCAGCTGCTAGTTCCAACTAAGAGGGAGTCCAACTTTAATGATATATTGGAGGTTTTTAAGGTGGTAACTATCAACCTACCATTGTTGGATGCGATTAAGCATATTCCCGCTTATGCCAAGTTTCTTAAGGACTTTTGTACACGAAAGCGTAAGCTTAATGTCCAAAAGAAAGCCTTCCTAGCTAGTCACGTGAGTTCCATTATTCATAATACCACTACTCCTAAGTATAAATACCCAGGGTCCCCTACCATTTCTTGCATAATAGGTAAATACCGTGTTGAGAAAGCTTTGCTTGACTTAGGAGCCAGTGTGAATTTACTTCCATACCATGTGATATGAAACCTACCCAGATGACGCTTCAGTTAGTTGATAGTTCCATTAAAATTCCTCTTGGTGTGATCGAGGATGTTCTTATTGAGGTCGACAAGTTTATTTATCCAGTGGATTTTGTTATCCTAGATATCCAACTTGTCCCTGACCCAGAGAACCAGATACCAGTGATTTTAGGTCGCCCATTTTTAGCAACATCCAATGCATCATTAATTGTCGAACTGGTATTATGAATTTTTCTTTTGGTAATATGACTATTGAGCTGAACGTCTTTCATATTAGTAAGCTACCCTCTGAACTAGATGACTCGAGCATAGAAGAGGTAAACATGATAGGAACATTAGTCAAGGAGTCATTACCAAACACTTTGTTAGAAGATCAGTTAGAGAAATGCCTAGCTCACTTTGGGATTGATTTCGATGATGATAATATGATTAATGAGGTGAATGCTTTGTTAGATTCAACCCCTTTGTTAGACACTAGTAACAGATGGAAACCTAAGTTCGAACCACTACCAGTTTCTAAGTCTACCCTAGTTACTTCATTAGAAGAGCCTCCTAAGTTGGACCTAAAACCATTGCCAGATACCCTGAAGTATGTGTTTTTAGGCCCGTCTGAGACTTTACCTGTGATTGTTGCTTCCGACTTGGATAGTGATCAGGAAAGTAGGCTAGTGACCGTCCTTCAAAACAAAAAGGAAGCTTTAGGGTGGACCATAGCTTACATTAAGGGTATAAGTCCTACTGTTTGTATGCATCAGATCTATTTAGAGGAAGATACCAAACCATCTAGGGAGATGCAACGAAGACTAAACCCTAATATGAAAGAAGTAATTCGAACAGAGGTTCTTAATCTGTTAGATGCAGGCATTATCTACCCCATTTCAGACAGTAAGTGGGTCAGCCCCGTTCAGGTTGTTCCTAATAAATCTGGTATTACTGTAGTCCAGAATGATAACAATGAGTTAATCCCGACCCGAGTGACCACGGGTTGGCGTGTTTGTATTGACTATAGGAAATTGAACAAGGTCACTAGGAAGGACCACTTTCCCTTTCCCTTTATCGACCAAATGCTAGAGAGATTAGATGGACATAGTCATTACTGTTTTCTAGATGGCTACTCAGGCTACAATCAGATCGTTATTGCCCCAGAAGACCAAGAAAAAACTACTTTTACCTGTCCCTTTCGTACCTTTGCGTATAGACGCATGCCTTTCGAACTATGTAACGCCCCTGCAACTTTTCAGCGTTGCATGATGAGCATATTTTCCGATATGGTAGAAAAGTTTTTAGAGGTCTTTATGGATGATTTTTCAGTGTTTGGTCCGTCTTTCGATGAGTGCTTGCATCATTTGTCATTAGTGTTGACTAGGTGTAAGGAAATGAATCTAGTGCTTAATTGGGAGAAATGTCATTTCATGGTTCGATCAGGAATTATTTTAGGGCATATCGTATCTTCTAAGGGTATAAAGGTAGATAAATCCAAAGTTGACCTTATCAAGACTTTACAGGTCCCAAAAACCGTAAGAGATATTAGGTCATTCTTAGGGCATGCAGGTTTTTATCGTCAATTCATTAAGGATTTTAGATTGATTTCTAGACCTCTTTGCAATTTGCTTGCAAAAGATGTTAAGTTTGTCTTTGATGATGCTTGTTTAGAGGCTTTTGAGAAGCTTAAGACTTTACTCAGTACCGCCCCCATAGTCTAGGCACCCAACTGGAACTTACCCTTTGAGATCATGTGTGATGCTTCAGATTATGCTATTGGTGTTGTGCTAGGTCAGCGAGAAAACAAATTACTTCATGTGATTTACTATGCTAGCAAAACTCTGAATGATGCCCAGTTGAACTATACCACTACCGAGAAGGAAATGTTAGCCATTGTGTTCGCCTTAGACAAGTTTAGACCCTATCTCTTAGGTTCTAAGATCGTAATATTTACTGATCATGCTGCTTTGAAATATCTTTTGTCTAAGAAGGATACAAAACCTAGATTGATTAGGTGGATCCTTTTGTTGTAAGAGTTCTCTCCAGACATTAGAGACAAAAAGGGTGCCGAAAATGTAGTAGCAGACCACTTGTCTAGGCTAGTTGTTGATACCCCTAATGATTCCCTTCCTATAAGGGATAGTTTTCCTGATGAAAAACTTTTCTTTGTTACCCAAACACCTTGGTATGCGAATATAGTGAATTATCTTGTTACTGGTCGAATGCCCCAACATTGGGGTAAACAAGATCGTTCTAGGTTTTTAGCCGAGGTTAAGCACTTCTTTTGGGATGATCCTTATTTGTTTAAGTATTGTCCAGGCCAGATTATTAGGAGATGTATACCTGAGAGTGACCAGTCCAGTATTATTTCCTTTTGTCATGATCATGCTTGTGGGGGTCACTTTAGTGCTAAGAAGACTGCTGCTAAGATATTGTAGTGTGGATTTTATTGGCCTTCATTGTTTAAAGACTCCCGTAGTTACTGTGTTACTTGTGAACGTTGCCAGAAATTAGGAACCATTTCCCGTAGGAACATGATGCCCTTGAACCCGATCCTAATTGTTGAGGTCTTTGATGTGTGGGGTATTGACTTTATGGGTCCATTTCCTAATTCTTTTGGTAACCTATACATCCTTGTCGCCGTAGACTATGTCTCTAAGTGGATTGAGGCGGTTGCGTGTAAAACCAATGACCATAGGGTTATGATTGAGTTCTTGAAAAATAATATACTTACACGTTTTGGTACACCGCGAGCTATAATTAGTGATGGAGGGTCGCACTTTTGTAATGGACATTTTAAGCTTTTGATGAAGAAATATGGTATTACACATAAGGTAGCTACCCAATATCATCCACAGACTAGTGGTCAGGTTGAGGTTTCCAATACGGAGATAAAACGTATATTAGAGAAAACAGCTAATCCTAATTGGAAAGATTGGTCGTCTAGGCTTACTGATGCCTTATGGGCTTACCGTACTGCGTTTAAGACCCCCATTGGAATGTCGCCTTATCGTCTTGTGTATGGCAAGGCATGCCATTTACCTATTGAGTTAGAACATAGAGCTTATTGGGCTGTTAAGCAGCTAAATTTTTCACTTGACAAGGCAGGAGCCCATAGGAAACTCCAGCTCAATGAGTTGGATGAGATTCGTATAGATGCTTACGATAGTGCGAAGGAGTATAAGAACTAAATGAAACTTGTGCATGATAGAAATATTTTACGGAAGTCAATTTCTCCGGGTCAAAAAGTTCTTCTGTATGATACCCGCTTGCATCTTTTCCCTGGGAAGTTACGTTCTCGATGGACGGGTCCTTTTATTGTTCGCACTGTCTTTCCTCATGGAGCTGTTGAAATTCAGACACCGTATGGTAGTAGTTCTTCGAAGGTTAACGGTCAGAGATTGAAACCCTTTTTAGAACCCTTTCCTACAGGTGATGTTGAAAAGGTCCCTCTGGAGTACCCTGTTTACCCTTGATTGACCATCGAGGCATTTGTATGTTGTATATTAGTTTTTGATTTTCTTCACCCAGGTACTATCTTTCCAACTTCTCCTCGTGTTATTTTACTTTTGGTACTGCTCTTTCATTAGAAACATTGAGGACAATTTTAGATTTATGTTTGGGGGTGGGGAAGAACTTTTTAGTTGCACTTTTGAAACTTCTAGCGTCACATGGGATCCGGTTAGCTAAGTTTACATATTGTTTCTCACCAAAAAGATAAAAATTAGAATGCTAGGGATAACAACCTATTGAGACATTAGAGAAAAATACATTGAGATCCTTGAAATTCAGGAGAGAACTTGTTCCTTTTAGAGGGTAACCGTGATGGACCTAACCATCCATGATGGAAAGACAAGTAGGTCAGGAAATGCCAGAAAAACAAAGTAACCTCACAATGTAGTCTTAGTTACTGGATTACGACTCTCTCTCAGTAGAAACTTATCATCATCAACAAGCGAAGAGACATCAAAATCTATGAAGAAAGTTGAAGACGTTTAAGGTTTAGAAGCAACAATCGAAAAGAATAATTCAAAAATCAAAGTTGAAGACTTAGTTACAAGAAGTTATAAGAGAAAATGATATAAGTTGTTGGAATTCATGATACCAAGACATCACAAGTTGCGAAGATCCAAGTTTTAAAGTCCTTCTCTCATGGCCATGTAAATTTTTATCTTGTAATTTTCCAAAAAAAAAAAAAAAAAAAAAAAAAATCATTACGTTCTTTTTGTTCTATAATTAGTTTTTTCAATAAGGCCATAGGGAAGTAGAAATTTTTAAGTCAAGCAAGAAATTGAAGAGAAGAGTTAAGTGTCAAGGTTCTATGAGGTTCGATAGTTTATCATCAACAGTTGAAGCCCGAAGAAGACGTTGTTTCTACTGAGCACTATGGGAGAGTCGAAGAAAGATACATTTGGTTGCTTTGTTAGTCCGCTTTCAATCTGGCACAAGATCTTTCTAGTCCAGTTGTCTAGCAGATGTCCCTCTCATCTTTATCTCTCTCCTAATCTTATCCAGCTGTAAATCAGCGGACGCATCTTACAATGTTTATCTAGCTGTGTAGCGGATATCTCTTTATCTAATAGTGTTACGGATGTGTCTCCCCTTTTCTTTAGTCATCTTTAGAGATGACACCTTTAATTTCTCTGGCATTCTAGTTACTTGGAGATGGGTTGAGAATTTGTATGTCCTCATAGCTCTTTGGATACTTGTGACCAATTAAAAGTCATGGTTTAGTGAGTACACCTCTGTAAACCCTCCCGAGATTAACTCGGTTTTATTTTTTATTAGTTTTGCTCGAGGACTAGCAAATAATAAGTTTGGGGGTATTTGATAGACGCATTTATGTGTCTAATTTGTCCTCAATGTTTCGTATTGTTAGTACTAGTTTTCGTCCTTATTATGGTGTTTTGTGTGTTTTTAGGTATTTTTTGGAAATAAATATTGTTGGAAAATTCGGCTCGAAAAATTATGCGGAGCACCCCCTCGGAGGACATGTGCTATGCGGAATCTCATTTTGGCTAAGGGGCACCTCAGTTGGCTAACTGCTATTCGCACCCCCGTCTCTGTTAGGGGGAGGTCATCATCTACATTTTGAATTTCAAATTTGGCGGGAAAATAATTCAGACGCGGGCAGAATTAGGGTTGGATTTTTTAGCGTGCTAGAAGGAGATTCAATGGCTGATATTCATTGGGAAGACTTGACTGAGCCTAACAGGCATCGTACGGGTCTTTAGTTCGACTGAGTTTGGCTGGATTCTCGCGTGGAAGGAAACAGAGTGCCACGGGTTATAGTTAGTCCATTCCGAGTTATAAGTATGTGATCGAGAGGTTTTCATGTGCCTGATCCGCGTTATACAACTTCTGGATGATGACTCGACGTGTTGGGAGTCTTATGTCACGAGAAAACAGCGTGTGGAGTTAAATCTGGAAAGAAAATATTCCCGATAATATTTTTCTTCAATGCCGAGTAATGGAAGATTATATGCAGTTATGATGGAAATTTGGGGGCAGTGAAGCTATATAAGTCGTTGAGGGTCAGTAGAGTGGGCACACGGAGAGTTTGGGAGATTACAGAGCATCACAGAGTCGAAAAATCAAGTTGCAGGAAAATTCTTTTCTGTTGCTGCGTAGCTGAAGAACACGAAGAACAGACTTACCAGGACAGTCGTTTTCCAACAGTGACAACGACTCACATCCGAGGGTCGTACATCAGAGGCAAACTTATTTTCTACAGCGTTTGCGACACAGAGTCGTTGGTCTTAGAGCAACAGTAACAATGACACATCCTTTGTATCGTTTTTTTTTTGTTTGTAACAAATATAATTGTTGTAAACCCGGTTTTGAATTATTTCTCCATTTCCATCATTTGTAAACACCCTTTGAGCAATAATAATGATTTTTGAGCGTGTTTCCAACAATATGATGAGAGGCTAAATTCTCGCGTAACCAAGGCAATGGATGAAGCTATTCACACATGAATAATGGGTAACTATTTCATTTTCTCTAATATTTAATTATAATTCACTCAATCACTGCTTTTGCAGAATTTTTTAATTTTTTACATAATTTTCTTCATTAGTTGTGATTCAATTAGATAGGTTATGCTTTGTTTAGATAATCTATGCTTAGGGGATACAATTAATTTTTGAGAATATGTTTGATTATTTTTGAATTAAGAAATAAAGGATTAAAAGGCTAATTAGATTTATGAAATATTTGACATCATTCATTCATGCGTAATAGTGGATTCTAGTGTCTTGGTTATTCCCAATATCTTGATATCACTTTATTTGAGTTTGCTATATTTTTATTTATAAAAATTAAGTCTAAAAAAAATCTTCTTTCACAAGTCTCAACGAACCTTTTTACTACAACTCAATTGAAAAACACATCAGATAGCAATTGATGTCTTCAACCCAAATGGATGTTTTGGTCTCAATTACAGCTGTTGGCCGGTGATACTGTGTTCGTACAACCTTCCACCTTCGATGTGTATGAAGCGAAAATTCTCCATGTTATGTTTGTTGATATCGTGCCCGAGAGCACCAGGTAAAGATATTGATGTGTACTTACAGCCATTGATAGAGGAGTTGAAAGATTTATGGAATGATGGTGTTATGACATTCGACAGCTTCACAAAGTCTGAATTTATGTTGAAGGCAAGGTTGTTATGGGCCATTCATGATTTTCCGGCATTAGGGACTCTGTCTGGATGTGTGACTCATGGATATTATACATGTCCTACATGTGGTGAAGAAACAGTTTCTGAGTGGCTGCCGTATAGTAAGAAAATATGTTATATGGGACATCGAAGATGGATGTCATCCAAACACAAGTACAAAGATGACAAGAAAAACTTCAGTGGATGGGTAGAACATGGTAAAGATCCATGGACACTAACATGATTGCAAGTTCAAGAAATGGTGAAGTATATGAAAAGAAAACAAGGTAAGGGTAAACCACCAGCAAAGAAACGTAAAAGAGGAGAAGAAGGGGATAGTTTGCAACAAGGTGCCGATGAAGATGTTTCCGACCACTCGCTCTTTTCTCGAAGGTCTATTCTTCATGATTTGCCAAATTGGGGATCGAACACGGTTCGTCGTTGTACAGATGTTATGCATGAAGAGAAGAACATAACTGAGCATATCGTTAACACTCTCATGGGTAACAGTATGCCAAAAGATGGTGTAAATGCACGTAAAGATATAAAAGCTATAGGTATTAAGAAGCGGTTATGGTTGAAATAGGATAGTGCAACTGGTAAGACAAAAATGGAGGATGGATCTTTTGCCTCAAGAAAAGAGGAAAAAGTATCTTTTTGTACAGTGCTGAAGAACATAAGGGTGCCTTCTAGCTTCTGTTCCAATCTTCGCAACTGCGTGAGCATTCGTCCACCGGAGTTGAAGAATTTCAAGTCTCACGACTACCATGTGATGATGCAATCTCCGTTTCCATTGCTAGTTCATACTGCGACTTCGTTACCTAAAGATTTGCGAGTTTCTCTTCTCCGTATTAGTATATTTTTCAACATTTTGTGCGCAAAGGTTATTAACAGAGACGAACTTCTACAAGCAAAAGCTAGTCTGGTGGAAGCAATGTGTGTTACGGAAAAATATTTTCCACCATCTTTTTTTGTTATTAGTATCCACCTGATGATTCATCTGGCCGATGAAGCTTTAATCTGTGGTCCGGACAGATTTAGGTGGATGTACCCCTTTGAGAGGTAAATACAACCTTTTATGTTCTTGTTTAATTTTTAAGTTGAGAATTAGTATTACTGAACTATTAATCTTCACTGATGATCTGTTAACTTTTCTGTGTAGGTTAATGAAAGGATTTAAAGGATTGGTGCGCAATAAAAGGTACATTGAGGGGTGCATTGCAAGAGGATATGCGTTGCGAGAAGCTATCTTATACCTTATGGAGGACATATCAGATGATGGTGATGGTACTCATAAACATACTCGGCAGGCTTTTTTGGATGATGACTGTGATGATGCCGATGAGATGCCTCTAAGTACTGCAACCCCGGTTACTCTTACTCAAGCACAATTTGAACAATGCCACAACTGGATCCTCTCTAAGTATGTCGGAATATATGACTGGCAAAGGTAACTTTTACTTAACTCTTTTATGTCTCATTAAATTATGAATTTTGTTTAGTCTTCCTCAGCATAAATGAAAATATCCATGTTAGATCCTAGTAGCACAGTTCTGACTTAGTACATTTTGGTAGAATGGTTGCTACTGTTCCAAAAGGTTATGAATTTGGATTTTGCTTGACGAAACTGCTATATGGAAATTTTTGTGAAACATGATTGTACAGTACCACTCACTCACTAGTCATTATTTTAGCAATATATAACTGTATTTTTGGTTTCACATGATTAAAGTAGAAACTATTATCTCAATTATTCAGCAAAATGGAGACCCTCTATAATTTTTCTTTCAAACTTTAATCAGTCTTTAAAATGCAAGATATTTTGCTTAAAAGGACAAGCACTGGATGACGTTGGAGATTTTTTATTATGTTTATTATGTTTGCATCATCTGATAGTCTTTGAATTGGTATTTGTCTGTAGGAAGTATGATGTTTATGTTAACGGTGGCACGTCTAATGGTTAGAGCTCAAAGAGTTTTCATCTATGGTTGCGCGACGAGGTAATATGTTATTGTAAAGCTTTCACTAGTGGTTTGAGTACAAATTTTTATGGTTTTGGTTGTGATACTGACCCTTCCATGCTCTATTACAGTTGTTAAAGTCCAAAGAAACCGATTCAATACTTTGGAGACTCCTGCAAGGACCACTCTTCAAGGCACAATCATATAAGAAATACCAAGTCAATGGGTTTACTTTTAGCAAACTCAGTTGTGGGGTGAAGAATGTATCATAGAAAAGCGGTGTGTCAATGAAAGTTGTTACAAGGCTTCAAGCGAAGTCGACCGAGGAAGAGGAAATAATTTATTATGGCGTAGTTAAAGAGATCATCAATCTGAACTATACTAACTTTGAAGAAACTGTTTTTTATTGTGATTAGGTTAGTGTTGGAGATAAGAATGGTTGCAAAGTTGATGCAGTTTCAAAGGTTGTAAAGGTCAACTTTTCGAAAATAAGAAGCATAAATACAGTGGTGGATGAGCCGTTTATCCTTACATCTGAAGCTACTCAAGTGTTCTACTCAAAGGATGTTACTAAAGAGGGATGGTCCGTGGTGTTGCACTCACGACAGCAGTTAACGTCTTCAGTAGATAATTTAAAGTTCCTACGTCTTTTCAGTCAGTTCTTACTGACAATGAAAATTTGAAAAAGCTGCTCATTGCTGATTTTATAGTTTGAACTGAAACAGTTGCGATGTGTTTTACCTTACCCGTTAATATATACCATGACTGTTATCTTTTCGTGAGTTGTTTGGTTTGATTTGTTTGATCACTTATTTTTGAGGTGTTAGGTAGATCTCTTTTGTTAACGTGGACGCTCTCTTTTAGCTCTGTTAGGTTTTCCCTATTTTGATGTTTGAATTTCACAGGGTATGGAAGCAGTAGAGGTCAATGAATATGGACAACCAGTTTCCAGGAACGCAACAATATTAGGTCACCAGAGAGGCGCCTTGGCTCGTACACATGTGCATATTTCATACAAAAGCTGGGATGTTGTGGCTCCAAAGTATAAGGAGGATATTTGGAAAACCCTTAAGGTACAATACTTACCCAAGACATGATTTTTGCTCACTCGTCATTTAACTTTTATCATTGTTGCAAATCAGTAAGGAATTAATTTGTTCTGTCTTTCCAGGCTGAATTTGATGTACCTGAGACATCAAAGGAACATATTCTGAAGGCCGGTGCTGGTCCATAGAGGAGATTCAAGTCTGAGTTACGCAGTGCCTACTATGATTTGATCCCTACTCATGAAGAAAGGATTCTAAATGTTCCACCAAATATCAAATCAGAGGACTGGATAAAATTTTGCAAAAATGAAAGAGAAGAAAAGGAAAAGCAAAGTAGAATTGAGCATAAGAGGAAAAGAAAACAATTAGGCTACACACATTGTAGTGGTCGCAAACCTCATGCTTTGGTGAGAGATGAACTGGTACGTATATTCGCAACTTCCTTAAACTTTGTTATATTCACAACTTACCTGTAACTCGATTATATTCACAACTTACCTCAACCTCTTATGGAAAACTATATGATTCACATTGTATTTGTAAATTTAGGAGGCCGCAAATCCTGATGATGTGTTCACTCCTGAGGATGTGTGGGTTAAAGCTCTTACACAAGAAGGTGGTTCTATTTTACCTAGCGCGGTGCCGTTCGCTGTGAGTCAGTTTAATTTACAGTTATTTCAACTCTTTTAAAACTATGTACTAGGTAGTTAACATATTAGAATTTACTCGGTTGGTATGCTCAACACTACAGGAGAAGCTCAAGAAGGCCCAAGATGAGATCAAAGAAAAACAGGATGCAGGTCTTCTAGTAGAAGAACCTTGTGCAATGACTAAAGCTTTTGGGAGGGATTCTAGAGGACGAGTTCGTTCTCTTGGTCATATATCTCGTACACAAATCAATCTTTCTGCTCCAGCGCGTCACAAGGTAGATGAACTGAAAGCGAAGGAGGGTGGTATTGGTGGGATGGTGGAAGAAATAGGTGGCAAGGTGGGTGTTCTGATTGATGGCTTTGTGAAATTGTGCCACGTAGTGGATGAAATTAAATCTGCAATTCCAGTATCAGTTGGCTCGAACGTTCCCAACAGCTCAAGAGATGTACCTTGCATGCTCCATGCGGTGTTTCTGCTTCACCTCAAACAGGTTCACATGATGCGACAAGTTCACCTGTTGGGAATAATGCATCACCAGCTGCGACAAAATCACCCGCTGGGAATACTGCATCACCAGCTTCACCAAGAGTATCTGGTGGACCGCTTTGTTCGTTACTGAACTTCGAGAATGAAGTAGTTGCAACTGGTGAGATCTGTACTGGTGGTTTAGCTAATAAGTTTCACGGATATCCAATACGTATACATCTTGCCAAGGTATGTATCGATGATATTCTCAAGCCAGATGAAATCACTGCGAAAGCCAACAAGTATGCAGCAACCTTCAGAGAAGTTTGAATTGGAGGATATGTGCTTCATCCAAAGATGTGCCTCTCAAACCAAGACTCACCATCTCTTACTTTTTGAGCTGATGGATCTCATCCTTTTTTAGCATCGCGTAATATCTTCCTTGACTTATACAGATCTTTTTGTTATACTTGTGCAATTCAAACTTTTGTACATATGCTGAATGATGCGCTAAATCTTATGCAGTTGTGCATACAAAGTATTTAAGATCTTTTTTTGATTTTTTTGGTAGATCACACTTTTGTATGTATGCTGACTGATGCGCATACTCTTATGCAGCTGTGCACAAAAAGTATCTAGGATTTCTTTTGATGTTTTTTGGCGGTTCACACTTTTGTATGTGGTGACTGATGTGGATACTTTTATGCAGCTGTGCATAAGAAGAGCTTTACCTGAAGCAACTTTTTTGGTCCAATGTAACTTTTTTCTATATATGTTAGAGCATAGCTCGGTCAACCTCTCATGCGTTGCTATCTCAAGCATGTTTGTCAATGTTAGTTATTAAAACTATAAGTCTTGATTTCTAGCCTACATAGCTAAGTCTCGGACTAGGATAGAAAAGTGTAGTTGAGCTCAAGGACTTCATGGCGATTCATCATACAACGACGAATATCTATACAAGGAACCGTGGAACTTCTATCTCCTACTTCTTATGAGACAAAAGTCGTATGATGTATAGACTAGATCATACACATTTGACATTTCGGGTTGAGAATTCATTGCTTATATTTTATCTCGAAATTGTGTGTTGGTAAAGCGTTTCGCTTTGATCAAGTTTATCTTCACCTAGTGACGAAAGTCATGAAAAGTTTCAATCACTTTGAGAATTGCTCTGACGTGAATCGGTATGTGAATAACGGAGACATAGCGTCCTCTGAGATCGTCTCAATGATGAAAATGAGAGTTTAGATTACATAACCATGTATTCCGTGAACCGAAGTTCTCGAACTTTGTTGATCAAGAGAAATCGGGAGGATTGTGGAATTGGCTTGCCAAGTCCACGAACCTAGTTCGCAGAATTAGTCCGCGAACTGTCGGAAGTTCTCGACCGAGAATTTCTGCTGGGATTTTCCAAAACTCGTTTGTGTGCTGAGTCCGCGAACTGGCGGAAGCTCTCATCCCGAGAATTTCTGCTGAGTTTGGAAAACTCAATTGATTAACTTAAGTCCGAGAACTTGTTTGTGAACTTAAGAGGTTATGATCTAAAAATGTGCTCTGAAAATGAAACATCAAATTACTAAGGAATTCTTTATGCAAACCGTGGCTATAATGTTCATGAGCCGCTTCAACCGAATCGAATCATCTTTGTTTCAATTGTGTCTTATGTAGTTACATAAGATCTCATAGCAATTGAAAAACTCTTTAACTAGTTCATTTGAGTCAATTGAACTGGTTACGGTGAAGAGGAACAAGGTTAATATGAAATTCTCATATGGTTAACCTTTTGGGTTACTATGTTGAACCAACATACACGTACACGTTTGGGCATGGTTTTCACGAACCCAGTAAACGTCTACCCAAGTGTGTGTGACAAGCTAAGTTTTCGATCTAACGGTTGAGAAATATTAGCTTGAATCTAAATCAGGTTTTCATATAACGGTGAATATGGATTGCTTTGTAACTAAGGAAAAATCCTGATTTGAAGGCTATATAAAGGAGACATCTAGCATTGTGCAAAACTAATCCCCACACGTCTGTGTGCTACTAGTGCGCCCGCTAGAGTCGATCTCCATTAACCTTTGATTTTCTTCTCTAAAATCAGGTTAACAACTTAAAGACTTCATTGGGATTGTGAAGCCATACTGATACTACTTTATCGTAGTTGTGTGATCTGATCTTGCATCTTCTATCGTACGAGTACAATCGATTGATTGGCTTGAGATCGTGAGAGTTCTCCTATAGGCAAGATAAAGAAGTCACAAAAATCTTCGTCTCACTGTTTGTGATACCTCGACAATCTGCTTGTGTAGTCAGGAAGGATTGTAGACAGGTGATTGATTAATCTATGCTGTTCTTCGGAAATATAAGATTGGATTATCAATCGATTCATGTTACCTTGATTTTATATCTAAAGACGAAACAAAACCTAGGATTTATCTGTGGGAGATAGATTTATCCTTTTATAGACTTTTCTGTGTGAGACAGATCTGTTTATTATCAAGTCTGTGATTTTGGGTTACAACAACTCTTGGTTGTGGGTGATATCAGCTAAGGGAATCAAGTGCGAAGTATCCTGCTGGGATCAGAGGCGTAGGAGTACAACTGTACCTTGGATCGGTGGGAGACTGATTGGGGCTCAACTATAGTCCAGTCCGAAGTTAGTTTGCAGTAGGCTAGTGTCTGTAGCGGCTTAATACAATGTGTATTCAATCTGGACTAGGTCTGAAAGTGTCTGATGAAGAAACATTTGATGAGTTTAATCACAAAGTGTCTGAAATTGTTAATGCATCTTTTGCATTGGGTAAGACCATTCCTGAAAAGGATATTGTGATAAAAATTCTCAGATCGCTGCCATCTAGATACGAGTCTAAGAAGCATGCCATCTTTGAGGGGAATAACCTCAATAATCTTTCCAGAAACACCTTGGTTGGGAAGCTAAAGATCTTTGACCATGAGCATACATCCAAAGTCGGTAAGGATGTTTCCTTTAAAGCACATAAGAGCACTAAATTACTTGCCAAAAGTAAAAGTGTTGATGTCTCTGAGGATGATCAGTCTGAGAATGATTTCTCAGATGAAGACCTTGATAAGTCGGTCTCCTTGATCACAAGACAGTTTGGGGATCTTCTGTTGAAGAGAAGTAAACAGTTTTCAAGAAACAAACCTAGGACATCAGACAAACCTCACGGTCGTGTACCTCCTAAAAACAGGGATGCTGACGAGGCTGATGACGAGGACATGCCTCAGTGCTTTAAGTGTAAGGGTTTTGGCCATTTTGCTAACGAATGCCCAAATTGTAGAAATTACACTGGTGTTGATGGTGGTTTTTAGACAAGGGGTAAAATCATAAAACCTTACGCATAGCATGACGTCACCGGTGACACTAAACACATTTATTAGAATATTTAATGCACTTATATAAAAAATTACCAGGGTATCTTTTTTCAAATGCTAAACTAGGGTTTCGACACACAAAACCCTAAGCCGCACAATCCTTGCGCATCATGGCAACTATGTCAAAACCAAAGCCGCACAATCGCTGCGCATCATGACAGTTATGCCAAAACCAAAGCTGCACAATCGTTGCGCATCATGGCAACTATGCCAAAACCAAAGCCGTACAATCGCTGGGCATCATGGAAACTATGCCAAAACCAAAGCCGCACAATCGCTACGCATCATGGCAACTATGCCAAAACCAAAGCCGCACAATCTCTGCGCATCATGGCAACTATTACAAAACCAAAGCCGCACAATCGCTGCGCATCATGGCAACCATGCCAAAACCAAGCCGCACAATCATTGTGCTTCACGGCAACCGTGCCAAATTCGAGCTGCACAATCATTGCGCCACACGCGCCACTGGCATATGCCAAGCGACGCCTGCGACCTAGCATGGCAAGACATGCAAACCTAGGGCCAAGCCGCCACACGCGCCATTGGCACATGCCAAGCGACGCTTGCGACCTAGCATGCCAAGTCGTGCAAACCTAGGGCCAAGCCGCCAAACGCGCCATTGGCACATGCCAAGCGACGCTTGCGACCTAGCATGCCAAGCCGTGCAAACCTAGGTCCAAGCCGCCACACGCGCCATTGACACATGCTAAGCGACGCTTGCGACCTAGCATGCCAAGCCGTACAAACCTAGGGCCAAGCCGCGGCACGCGCCATTGGCACATGCCAAGCGACGCTTGCGACCTAGCATGCCAATCCGTGCAAACCTAGGGCCAAGCCTCCACACGCACCATTGGCACATGCCAAGCGACTCTTGCGACCTAGCATGCCAAGCCGTGCAAACCTATGGACAAGCCGCCACACGCGCTATTGGCACATGCCAAGCGACGCTTGCGACCTAGCATGCCAAGCCGTGCAAACCTAGGGCCAAGACGCCACACGCGCCATTGGCACATGCCAAGCGACGCTTGCAACCTAGCATGCCAAGCCTAGCAAACCTAGTGCCAAGCCGCCACACGCGCCATTGGCACATGTCAAGCGACCCTTGCAACCTAGCATGCCAAGCCGTGCAAACCTAGGGCCAAAGCCGCTACGCGCGCCATTGGCATATGCCATGCAACCCTTGCACTTTGGCATGCCGCTCCTACATCAAAGGCCACGATTTCTCTTAAGATGCAAAATCTCGACCGTCGAAGGTCGCCACTGAGCCGACACATCTCTCAAGCTCAACTTATCAAACACCAGCGACATGCTACACATTTTCCACGAAAACACTCGAGACATCAATACATGTCACAAACTGGGGGATGCTCTTTAGGGTTTTGGTTTGGCGGTTAACAGCGTGCGGCATACACAAATGCCCGTTTCAAGACAGTATATTAAGAATAAAACGGTTAGTAAATGCTGGAAGTAACGGTGAAACGCTCTTTCATCATGGAACATCAATTCCATCAAACTCCATCAATACCAGGCGTTACTACCTCTTCCCATTTAACTCATCCGTTTCTTTTTCTTACGAGGCCAGAGTACGTTTCACTTAGACTTGTATAAATAGGTCTTACCTATTTCCACCAAGACAACATGTTTTTGGTCAGGAGAAATACAATACTCTGAAAGGCGACTTTGCTAGCTTTCCCAAAAGCTTTCACCTTCTGATACAAGTCAAGTAATACTATTTCAGAACTGTTCTGGTCTCAACACTCTCTTCGCTTCCCTCCCTAAACCAGCCCTTCTCCTCCTCTTTGTGACCGAAGAAAATCCGGAACGGCCATTTCTTGGTTTAGGCCGGAGTTGTACAGATTGATCTCTCGAATCTAAAGTACTCCCGTGCAGTATATTTGTTTAGGATTTAGATCTGTTTCTTACTCACTTACCGGAATTACCAAAATCGGCAGAAACGATTTTCACCCATAAACAATTGGCGACCACAGTGGGAGATTGATCTTTCGGTTACAATTCCAGTTTTCAATCCTCGATCTCATACTTCGATCCAGACCTCAGGACGGCGAAAACAAGCGATTTGTTCTGGGATCTATAACTCGATTACCAGAAAACCTGGTTACCGGTCGTGATCCGCAAAGAGATGGCTGGGGACTTCACATGAAGCTCCAAAGAGACTGGGGACTTTCCACAGTCATGACAATACTACATACAAAGCCGGTTTTACACGGGAAGGATCTTGTTTTCATCAGAAGACCCAGAAAACTGAGTAAGTCTATACTGGACGGAATATACGATTTATTCTTTTAGGTTCTTGATAAAACCATCATCCTATTTCATCTTATGCTAACTAACGGCACACACTTTCACGAAATCAATATCCGCAAGTTATAATCAGAACAATACTATTAAAACCATTCATTTCAAAAATAATCCGATATTCTCAAAAAATACCAACCGTTTATCAAAAATCATTCAAACTTCAAACCAGACACCTTGTGTGCCTTTCAGAAAAAAAAAACCTAAGCGAAAGTTTGAAAAAAGACAGAGAAACATTCAGGGAAAGTTTTCCAACAGGGGTATGCTCTTCTTGGAGAAGGCCATCCTTGCATCTTCGAGAGCCGCTCTTTTCAGAGTCAACGTCTTGGAAAGTTCTTCGATTTCTGCCTCCTGCTGTGCAATTTCATCCGCAAAAAGATTTTCTACTACTGCGGTTTTCAATTTCTGGATCTCAACGAAGCCCTTAACGAACCATGGAACATTGAACTCGATCTCTACACACATATCATGATGATACTTCCAACTGGTGATGACGTCCTCAGAAACACTATGGCTAGTCACCTCGCACATGTCCTCGACTGAAGACAGGATTTCTTCCACACGCTTGACCAGTGAGAATCGACTGGTGATCTTCCTGGGAGTGGCAATGTGTCCATGTCTTTCCCGGATCTTGGTATACAACACCTCGTACTTAACTAGCACACTGAAACCACGACCCGCACATGACCTGGGTAAGGAACCAAGTACGGGGGATCGAAAGGGGCACCTGCAACCAGACCCACGACTGGCGAAGGGTTCTCTCCAACGCTTGCATTAACGGTCATCAGAACATCCTCCGATGTTCGAGTCGTGTCCATGCTCTTCAATTGATCAACGTCCATCTCCAAGGTTCCAGTAGCAGTCACAGCTTGAGGCAAATCTTCATGAACCTCTATCTCAGAATTGTCTCCAGAATCAGACCCTTCCTCATATCCTTCCTGCAATCTTGAGTTAGACGTTTTTCTTCGGAAAAAAAAAAGAGAAGGTAGAAAACGTGTGCAAGACTTACCAAACCACTTCCCGAAGAAGATCCAGTGCCACTGTCAGAAGAACTGCCTTCATCTTCTGAACTCTTCTCTTTCTCTGACTCTTCCCTATCACGAGAGGGCTCAACACTGCCGACCTCTTTTGAAAGAGTTGTTGTTTCCTAACGACGAGCAAGTGCAGTAAAGGCGTTAACACTGCCGAAACCCTGGTGGAAATAAGATGCAAATATTCAAAAACGAAATAAAAATCTACACATTTTAGTTGAACCAGCAAAGAGGCAACACCTACCTGAATATTGGAGGAGTTGAAAGACACGGGAGTCGTCGGGTCTGTCAAAACCGACCGGAATCCACCAGCGCGGTTCTTCGTTCTCTGTTCCTTCACCTGGGGACTGTCCACATTACCAGGAGATTTTCGCTTAGTTGCAGGAGGATTTCTCAACATTGGATGATTTTCCGAAACCTCAGGAGTGGGTCTACAACGGGAATTCGCCAGCATATGGTTCAAAAAACCCCGGATAGTAAGGAACTCATCTTCCCAGAACTCACTATACTTGAAAGTCATCGAAGGAACTCTTTCCGAAGGAAAGAAGGGTATACGCGTACCCGGTTCAAGAACGCTGGCATTAAGAGCAACAAGCAACGAATTCTTAGGAACAACCGGCTGACGAGCAAGAGGGACCCCTGGTCGAAACCCATGCGACGAGCAGCACGATCAATATTATAAGAAGCTACTTAGAACGATCCCCTAAAGAAAGACGACATATAACTGGGCATGCAAATCCTCATAAACAAATCTTCACCAGCACTCAGGTTATCTTCAGAAAGCAAAGCCATATTCGGAGCGGAAGCAAAGGTGCTAACCTGAACTACAGACGCATGCACCAGGGCCCACGGGCGAAAACCGACTTCATGCAACTTATCAGGAACCCAACCAAGTTCAAGCCATCTCTTGGGCGCCTGTTCACCCATCGGAGTATTTTGGAGCCACCCCAGCTCGCGGGAATCGAAGGTAACGGTTTCGGAGCATACTTCTCGAAATGCTCCCATAACCACGCTTGAAGGAAAGCAACATGGACATATGAGTCCACTTTCATAAAACCGTTTGAAACACGCATATCCGCAACCAAGTGATCCAAATGCCTATACAGAGAACCAAGGAACGGGCTGCCAATGGGAAGAACTTCACCTCTCGCTAACCTTATGGCAATCGCCAGAAGCTCTTGTCTTATCTCTTTCTTACTGGAACCGTCATCGAAAACGTCCCTAGACAACCAGAGAGCCAAGAATGCCGCAACATAAAGTGTACTACTCTTTTGACACGGTTCCAACTCATCCGGGAACCATTGGGACACCCACCAGCCGTAGAAACACTTTTCGTTCTCTTTCCGAACGAAATCTTTCGACTTCGCAACAAGATCAGCTCGCATCTTTTCTTCATCTTCTGACAATTGGATATTAAGGTTTCCTGTTACGGGAAGATTCAGCAGAAGGGCCACGCTTTCTAGGGAGAAGGTCATTTCACCCCACCTGCATACGACTGTATGAGTATCCGAGCACCATCTGGAGATAAAAGCAACTAAACCATGGATGTCCTTCCTAATTTGAAGATTTGTGAAAGCCCTAACAGCGTCAATGATCTGTGCTCGAGTCAAATTAGTACTTATATGTTCCTGGATCACCATAAACTCAATCCATTTATCAAAGGAGCGCAACGGGCTTTGACACATTCTGAAATCAATATGGGAAGCAGAGTACACCCTTTTATGAAGATAAAACCGTATTATGCTCTCTGGTCGGACTGAACGGGTCCTCCTTTCATCCTCCGAACCGGTCAAGAGAATTGGCACGAAATTTGGATGATTTTTCCGGGTTGCGGCAAAGGGCTTTGTGAAGAAGTCATCATCCGTGTTTGGTTTGGAGCTACCAACGTCTTTTGGTGAAGCAAGACTTTGTTCAGGTGACATCTTGTCGGAGTTTCTTATGGTGCTTTGGTAACAAGATATCTGCACCAACATGGGAATACGAGAAGAAATTATCACCCACACATAGCCACACCAAAACAAAAGAAAACCCTAAGCAACTAGGTTTTCATAAACATACTGCCACAGTATTCATGACGAAAAGTCTATGGGTTCATAAGAATCACGTTTTTGACTCGATTCTACGAGGACATGGAAGAACAATATTTTCCATGGGTTAATACGAAACGTATATACAGTTAGAGTTTTCGTACTGGCACACAAAAATATATAAATAGTTAAAGAAGAAGCATCGGAAGACATACCTGGAATGCTGACTCTCCATGTCACTATGCCGCTAACACGAAGGTATGGAAGAGCAAAGGTGCAAGATAAAAGGAGAACACCCTTTTTATATGTACAGGCATGATAATTGAGGGGACTTCGAATAGGGAAAGGATTCCCTCTTCAAAGTCGTGCGTGGAGAAAGGCAGCCGGGCCCGCAACAGAAAGCTTGGCCACTTCCAAAAATGCACGCACCGTCCTTGCTAGCACCGGTCCCACCAAACACTCCATACGCGCCAGCTTCCCAATACGCGCCAGCTACCAATCCGCGCCAACTTCCTAATCCGCGCCAGCTTCCCAATCCGCGCCAGCTTCCCAATCTGCGCCAGCTTCCAATCCGCTCCAACTGCCAATCCGCGCCACACCATGCTTTCCAACACCATGCTTTCCAACGTCATGCTCTTCCAAACGGCCCGCGCCCATTCCAGGCTCATTAATAGTGACAAGTCCCTTTCATACCCAGTCTATAATAGCAGCTTCACCTCGTGCTCTAAAGCATGGCCACAAAGACATATAAACGACTGGGATTTATACAAAGCTACCAGATGCAAGGATTGCGAATTCTACTTACATCTCGAAAAAGGTCAGACAAGTCTCCTTAGCCCTCTTTCACGACTTACTGTCTCAGTTCTATCCTCGTCTGTCACCATCTTATGCTTACCTTGCAACAAGGCCCCTGTTCTAAGCTAAGCAGGCGACTTAATGTTGATGGCGGTTTTTAGACAATGGGTAAAATCATAAAACCTTACGCATAGCATGACGTCACAGGTGACGCTAAACACATTTATTAGAACATTTAATGCACTTATGTAAAAAATTACCAGGGTATCTTTTTTCAAATGTTAAACTAGGGTTTCGACACACAAAACCCTAAGCCGCACAATCGCTGCGCATCATGGCAACTATGCCAAAACCAAAGCCGCACAATCGCTGCGCATCATGGCAGTTATGCGAAAACCAAATCCGCACAATCGCTATGCATCATGGAAACTATGCCAAAACCAAAGACGCACAATCGCTGCGCATCATGGCAACTATGCCAAAACCAAATCCGCACAATCGCTGCGCATCATTGAAATTATGTCAAAACCAAAGCCGCACAATCGCTGCGCATTATGTAAACCATGCCAAAACCAAGCCGCACAATCATTGAGCTTCACGGCAACCGTGCCAAATTCGAGTTGCACAATCATTGCGCCACACGCGCCATTGGCACATGCCAAGCGACGCTTGCGACCTAGCATGCCAAGCCGTGCAAACCTAGGGCCAAGCCGCCACACGCGCCATTGGAACATGCCTGCGACCTAGCATGCCAAGCCGTGCAAACCTAGGGCCAAGCCTCCACACGCGCCATTGGCACATGCCAAGCGACTCTTGCGACCTAGCATGCCAAGCCGTGCAAACCTAGGGACAAGCCGCCACACGCGCCATTGGCACATGTCAAGCGACGCTTGCGACCTAGCATGCCAAGCCGTGCAAACCTAGGTCCAAGCCGCCACACGCGCCATTGGCAGATGCCAAGCGACGCTTGCGACCTACCATGCCAAACCGTGCAAACCTAGGGCCAAGCCGCCACACGCGACATTGGCACATGCCAAGCGACGCTTGCAACCTAGCATGCCAAGCCGTGCAAACCTAGTGCCAAGCCGCCACACGCGCCATTGGCACATGTCAAGCGACCCTTGCAACCTAGCATGCCAAGCCGTGCAAACCTAGGGCCAAATCCGCTACGCGCGCCATTGGCATATGCCATGCAACACTTGCATTTTGGCATTACCACTTGCACCCGATGTGCAACCTACAGCCAAGGCATTCAGCACAAGCCATTGGCACATGCCGTGCAACCCTTGCACTTTGGCATGCCGCACCTACATCAAAGGCCGCGATTTCTCTTAAGATGCAAAATCTCGACCGTCGAAGGTCGGCACTGAGCCGACACATATCTCAAGCTCAACTTATCAAACACCAGCGACATGCTACACATTTTCCACGAAAACACTTGAGACATCAATACATGTCACAAACTGGGGGATGCTCTTTAGGGTTTTGGTTTGGCGGTTTACAGCGTGCGGCATACACAAATGCCCGTTTCAAGACAGTGTATTAAGAATAAAACGGTTAGTAAATCCAGGAAGTAATGGTGAAACGCTCTTTCATTATGGAACATCAATTCCATCAAATTCCATCAATATCAGGCGTTACCACCTCTTCCCATTTAACTCATCCGTTTCTTTTTCTTACGAGGCCAGAGTACGTTTCACTTAGACTTGTATAAATAGGTCTTACCTATTTCCACCAAGACAACAAGTTTTTGGTCAGGAGAAATACAATACTCAGAAAGGCAACTTTGCTAGCTTTCCCAAAAGCTTTCACCTTCTGATACAAGTCAAGTAATACTCTTCCAGAATTGTTTTGGTCTCAACACTCTCTTCGTTTCCCTCTCTAAACCAACCCTTCTCCTCCTCTTTGTGACCGAAGCAAATCCGAAACGACCATTTCTTGGTTTAGGCCGGAGTTGTACAAATTTATCTCTCGAATCTAAAGTACTCTCGTGCAGTACATTTGTTTAGGGTTTAGATCTGTTTCTCACTCACTTACCGGAATTAGCAAAATCGGCAAAAACGATTTTCACCCATAAACAACTGGGAACAAAGGTCTAGCTGTAACACTTGATGAAATGTCTGAAACCTATGATTCCGATGAAGATAGAAAATCAAGTGTAGGGCTCCTTGGTGAAAACATCGATTTTGATACTTGTAGCAATACATATATCAACCTCAATGGGTTCGGAGAAGAATGAAACCCAATCAAGCCGGAAGATTCTCTAACTGTAAACCATATCAATAATGTTTTAGGATCTACTGTATGTCTAGTTGCTTGCACATCTTAGATGCCTGAATACTATCCAAGTTTGATGTGCTCGATGAAGGGACACGAACTATCAAGGTGTTACAAGTACAAGCACCAAATAAGGCACGCCTGAAAACTTCAACGAAGAGCAGATCGAGTAGCAAGGAAGCTGAAACTTGCTCAGAAGACCGCCGAGGTATATAGGATCTTATCTTCGTGTAAGAAGTTGGTTTCCAGAGATAGAGTAAGACCATTTGAAAAGAAAGTATGGTCGAATTGTTTTGATAGACAGAATTCTGAAGATTCCTCCCTTGAGGAAAAATATGGACAAATCGTTGTTCATCGCAACACAACTTGATTGTGTTGTTGGGAAAATCTTGTCTCATGTGTCTGACGAAAAGAGACAAGACTGAGTGCTGATTCAGGCTTCAGTAAAGTTTTTCCTTCTTTTCTTAGATTTGTTATTTTCTGTCTATCAAATAAAATAAAGGGTTATTATCGACAATTCTACTCTTTATAGGGTTTTAGAGTTTGGCGTATACGAACCTGTCAATAGGTTTCGAACCCTACCTTCTTTTTTCCTTTTTGACATCATATATAAGATTGCTTGTTGAGTTAGGTGATTCAGTCACACAAATCCAGTTATTTATAACTTTTCTCAAAGCACCATGTCAGATGGAAAGGATGTCAACATGATTGTTAAATCTTCAATCAAGGAAAAAGAAAAATCTCCTATTTCTAAGTCCCTGAAAAGAAAAAGAAGGAATACAAGAAATCCCAGGGTTGTACCTTCTAACTCTCAGAAGTTTTCCGATGTTCTTGATGAGTTGAAGGAAGTAAGAAAGGAGATTCGTGAAATAAAGGCTTTTGTGTCAAAGTCCTTAGAAATTCAGAGAGCCTTGGTACGACATAATCAGCCAACACAGTTCGTTGATATAAACTCCTATCTTTGTGAACCTTATGTTCCAATGGATGTTGACAACAAGGAGTTTGGGAATGATGCTGAATTTCTCAAAGGCATTGTCGCCCAGGATGTCTTTTTTTTGGATTAGTTGGAAGAATAACTAGTGCTTTGAATAGCGATGATTGTGACTACACATAGCTATTTTTGTTTTCATCTTCTTATGTTATTTTTTAGGTTTATAGGTATTAGATTCTAAAAATATTTGGAGGATTATATTTATTGCAGTATTTTAATGGTTTGTGATATTGCAATATTTTTATGGGATATTTATTTTTTACGTCTGTGAAATTGAAGGTCCCATATTGCAGTCAAAAGTAAAGTCGTTCATGAATCGGTATTCATATTGATGAAAGGACGATGGACTTTTGACATATACAAAAGTTATCCTATGTAATCATTAATTTGATGGAAAATAGGATAAAATCTTTTGGTCAACAAGGATAAATTCTATTATGTCGTTATGATGGAAAATAGAATAGATCCTTTTATGTTATCCACGGTATTGATCTTCATTTATCCATTTTATTATATTTTACCGTGAAGGCTCCATTGTGTGTCCTATGTTGAGCACCTTACAACTAAGTCAATTTACCTTGTCTTTGTTGGTTGTTCCATAAGATGCTATATGTCGAGCATTAAGAACTAAATTAATCAACTTGTTTGGTTATTTAGTTTGTACTCCATAAGTTTTCTTTCTTATGTTGAGTACATATACGGCTAAGGTTGTCATATTCTATGATGAACTTAGTAGGGGTTCCATAATTTCTTTTATGTTGATCCCAAAATAATTAAATTGATTACTTCAGTGATTAGTTTGGTTATTTGTGTTCCAATTAGATTAATTATAGGTTCTCTTGTAATTAATCTAGTTGAGTTTTCATATATTCCACAAGTTCTTGTGTTGAGTATATGAAAGGCTACACTATCATGTTCTTTGGTTAATGTAGTCATATATTCCGTAAGGTTTTTCTTATGTTGAGTATTTGAACATTAAGTTAGTCATCTTCGTGTGATTGACTTAGTCATAGCTCCGTTAGTTTACTTATGTTGAGCACTTTCAATTAAATTGATCACTTTTGTGGTTTGATTTCGTTGCGTATTCCAATTGAATTAATCATGGGTTTACTTGTGATTAATTTGGTTGAGCTTTGGATATAGAAAATCATTCCTATGGTTCTTTCGAAATTAAGGTCGCTCTTGTTGTTCTCTCGGGAATGACATAAAATGGGGGAGAGTTCTTTTGAACTTGTGCTTAATGGTAATATCTTGCGGGGAGTGCGGTTGTGGAATTTTATAGGGGTTATCTTGTATCTTAAAACTCCTTGATGAATGATGTTAGCTTCGGCTATTAGATTGCATCTAAATTAAGTTGGTATGTATTTTTCTTTTGGTCATGAAATGTCTCTTGTGGAAATGTCATTATGATCCAATTCTTGTACCTTTGCCAATTTTATTGACAAAAAGGGGAGAAATATTGTAGTTCACACTACAAATACATCTGGTTTTCGGATCATTGTGTAAGGGGGAGTGGTTTCCATGATCGAGATAGAGTATTGACTAAGGGGGAGTGACACTTATAACCGTAGTATTATTGTTAAATTCGTGATACAATTGGACTTTGATGTTATATAATACTACTATGACACTGTATAATAATGATCGAGAATCTCGATTTCTCTCATTGTTATAGCTACGGATCTTCAACAACGATGGTGCTAAACTTACAACCTTTGGGATCATTGGAGTACTTGGAAGGACGAAGATTTCAAGGAACGTTGAAGATTAGACTATGGAATAGGAGCCACTAAAGTTTATCTTTTTTGTATTCCATATGTATTAATAGTTTTGTCACTAAAACTGACAAAGGGGGAGATCGTTAGAGCATAGCTCGGTCAACCTCGTATGCGTTGCTATCTCAAGCATGTTTGTCAATGTTAGTGATCAAAACTATAAGTCTTGATTTCTAGCCTGCATAACTAAGTCTCGGACTAGGATATAAAAGTGTAGTTGAGCTCAAGGACTTCATGGCGATTCATCATACGACGACGAAGATCTATACAAGGAACCGTGGAACTTCATCAACAAAAAGGTATGTGGAGACTTGAACTTATCTATCACTCAAAAGTCTATCTCTTCTATCTCCTACTTCTTATGAGACAAAAGTCGTATGCTATATAGACTGGATCATACACATTTGACATTTCAAGCTGAGCATTCATTGCTTATCTTTTATCTCGAAATCGTGTGTTGGTAAATCGTTTCGCTTTGATAAAGTTTATCTTCACCTAGTGACGAAAGTCATGAAAAGTTTCAATCACTTTGAGAATTGCTCTGACGTGAATCGGTCTGTGAATAACGGCTACATAGCGTCCTATGAGAATGTCTCAATGATTGAAATGAGAGTTTAGATTACATAACCATGTATTCCTTGAACCGAAGTTCTTGAACTTTGTTGATCAAGAGAAATCGGGAGGATTGTGGAATTGGCTTGCCAAGTCCGCGAACTGTCGGAAGTTCTCGACCGAGAATTTCTGCTGAGTTTGGAAAACTCAACCGATTAACTTAAGTCCACGAACTTGTTTGTGAACTTAATAGGTTATGATCTAAAGATGTGCTTTGAACATGAAACATTAAATTACCAAGGAATGATTTATGCAAACCGTGGCTATAATGTTCATGAGCCGATTCAATCGAATCGAATCATCTTTGTTTCAATTGTGTCTTGTGTAGTTACATAAGATCTCATAGAAATTGAACAACTCTTTAACTAGTTCATTTGAGTCAATTGAACTAGTTATGGTGAAGAAGAACAAGGTTAATATGAAATTCTCATATGGTTAACCTTTTGGGTTACTATGTTGAACCAAAATACACGTACATGTTTGGGAATGGTTTTCACAAACCCATTAAACGTCTACCCAAGTGTGTGTGACAAGCTAAGTTTTCGATCTAACGGTTGAGAAATATTAGCTTGAATCTAAATCAGGTTTTCAACTAACAGTGAATATGGATTGCTTTGTAACTAAGACAAAACCATGATTTGAAGGCTATATAAAGGAGACATCTAACATTGTAAAAAACTAATCCCCACACATATGTGTGCTACTAGTACGCCCGCTAGAGTCGATATCCATTAACCTTTGATTTTCTTCTCTAAAATCAGGTTAACGACTTAAAGACTTCATTGGGATTGTGAAGCCAGACCGATACTACTTTATCGTAGTCGTGTGATCTGATCTTGCATCTTCTATCGTACGAGTACAATCGATTGATTGGCTTGAGATCGTGAGAGTTCTTCGATAGGCAAGATAAAGAAGTCACAAACATCATCGTCTCACTGTTGGTGATTCCTCGAGAATCCGCTTGTGTAGTCAGGAAGGATTGTAGAGAGGTGATTGATTAATCTAGGTTGTTCTTTGGGAACATAAGACCGGATTATCAATTGGTTCATGTTACCTTGATTTTATATCTAAAGACAGAACAAAACCTAGGATTTATCTGTGGGAGACAAATTTATCATTTTATAGACTTTTCTGTGTGATACAGATCTGTTTATTATCAAGTCTGTGATTTTGGATTACAACAACTCTTGGTTGTGGGTGAGATCAGCTAAGGGAATCAAGTGCGCAATATCCTGCTGGGATCAGAGGCATAGGAGTACAAATGTACCTTGGATCGGTGGGAGACTGATTGGGGTTCAACTATAGTCCAGTCCGAAGTTAGTTTGCAGTAGGCTAGTGTCTGTAGCGGCTTAATACAGTGTGTATTCAATCCGGACTAGGTCCCGGGGTTTTTCTGCATTTGCGGTTTCCTCGTTAACAAAATTTCTGGTGTCTGTGTTATTTCTTTTCCGCATTATATTTTATATAATTGAAATAATACAGGTTGTGCGTTCGTGATCATCAATTGGAAATCCAACCTTTGGTTGTTGATTGATATTGATTGATCCTTGGACATTGGTCTTTGGTACCGTCCAAGTATTCCTTGTATTTGATAAAGACTCGCTATTGTTTTTAGCTTGAGTAAAAATCAAATCAAGAGAGAGATATTAACTCCTTGAGATACTTTTATCTAGATTGAGTCTGACTGTCTAGTTGATTCTCTAGCAAAGTATTTCGGAGTTAGTCCATACAGATTGCTAATCGAAATATTGGGTGGTGTTGTTAGATCCCCGCTTTTTCAATATATGTGAACACAAACCGGCTTATGAATGGATATTTTCTTTCAGTTCATGAATTTTTTTTGTATATATATGTAGGTGGTTTTTGTTATGTCATATATGAATGCACAGGGATTTAACACAAGGTCAGTTGAAGCAGTAGTAGCCAGTCGGGGAAATATCAATCCCTGGTAAGTACTTCACTTGGTTATACTTGTATTTTTAAGTTTAAATTTGTGGATTTGACACTCAGTTTATACTTGCGAGGTATTGCGCTGGTGGGAAGTGAACTGCAGTGGGGTTGGCATCAACTTGTGTACCTTCTAGATTACCTGGTAATTACTTAGATGTAGTTTTAGCACTCATTGTGTGCATTTTATTTGATGCATGGAGACACTTATCATGTAGTTCTGTGGATTTACTATAGGTACGAAAAACGGCAGCGGTGGGATGATGCTCTCAAGGCGTGCACTGTCAAAGTAACTCACAAAGTATGCAATTGCAGGTGGTACCTAAATGTTTTATAAATTTTTATGAGAAGCTTCTAGTACCTGGTCTCAAAGTGGATGGGTGAAAGTGAGAATTGATTCTTTAAGGGTATGTGATTGTTGGGACTGACCCAATTATGTTGTTGTTAAGGATTTAGAATTTGAATTTTTGTTGAAGATGCTATACATGTATTGGTTGTAGTTCCACTTGAATCTGTGGTACTTGATTATGTACATTGATGTCTTCAATGGCGAAAACGACCGAGGTCCAGTTTTTGTAAGAAACTTGTTAAACATTGGCCGTTTTCGTCTTTGAAGACATCATTGTAATTGTTCTTTTTTTTTGTAATAAGTTGCTGGAAATTGACACCATCATATTGCAAGCCAGTAAGGATAAATTCATAACTTGTTGTGTTACCTAAATTTTGTGTTCAAAGACGAAATTTTGTGTTCAAGGATAAATTCATAACTTCCAACATCTAATTATCCAGAAATTTTGTGTTCACAGGTTATTGAAGATGTTTATTTGCTTATAAGATGGTGCCAAAACTGGTTGCATTTGAAGTTGTGGTACTTGATTATGTTCATTGACATCATTATGCTACAACGGGTTAGTAAATTTTCTATCTGGTGTTACACCTATGTAATTATTGCTTGTTTGAATTTACTTGCTGCGTATTTTGAACATTATTTCTTCCAGTTTACTTGTCATAATAATACAGCCTGTTGTATTTTGCAGGATTTCCTACATCGAGTTTTCTGATGCCCAAGCTTTCAACAAAAGAAAGCCTGCAAAGGATATAAAGCTTAGCTGCAAGGGTTGAGAACAAAGCAGCTTCAAGATTTGTAAGTTGCGGTTATTCAAGTTTTGTAGGCAGTTAGTAAGTTTCTGTGTTCCCTTAGAATTTTGGAACCTTCCATGTATTCCCTTAGAAATTTTGATACTTACCAAACAAAAAAAAATAGTTTGGTACTTAGAGAAATTTCAAAAAGTTTGGTACTTAGAGAAATTTCAGTTCTTTTTTAATTTGTATCTGACATGAATTGAATGAATGTGATATGAATAGATTGATGAAATTGTTGTTGAGTGTGGATGATGAATGTATGCAGGTATTGAATTTAGAATTCCGGGTTATTTCCGGCAGAAAATGAACTGCCAATCAGGCGTGACCTGGTCAAAATTAGTCAATATTGACCAAGTTTGACCAGGTCAAGGTTGACTGGCAGTAATTTTTTTCTGTTACGAAAAAATTCGCAAGGGCTAGCAGCCGCTTCAACTTGCCACGTAGTAACGGCTCTGGACTGTTACTAACCTGCCACGTAGTAACGACTCTAAGATGTTACGACGTTTGTGTTACAAAAAAAATCATAACGGCCCTGAGTTGTTACCACGTGGCATTTCATAACGTCCCTCAGCTGTTACTAAGGACGTTACAACTAAAATTCGTAATGTCTCCATTGTCGTTACAAAAAAATGTAACACCCCGTTTTGTAACAGGCGAGAGCCGTTACAACCGTTTTAGTAACGACTCATTTCTGTTACTAATCGGGGAATTTGGTGTAGTGGTTGTGTCCACCTAAAACAATGCAATCATTATGAAAGTCAATCTGGATGCTGCTTGGCAGAGTAGCGGCTCTTCTTATGTTGTTGGGGCAGAAATATCCTTTGCAAGTTCATCCGTGCAAAGTCCGATGTTGGTGATATCCGTAATCCCTTAATTACTTAAGCGTCAAGATTTCTTTTAGCTATGACCATGGAAAATAAATGAAATTCAAGAAGATAATCATTCAAGGGGACTCCCAGATGGCGCCTCAAGCATGGAATGATGGTATGACTAGAGGCAAATAAAGTTGCTCGTCAACACGCTGCTTAGATTTTAAGCATCATATTTACCAGAGGTGGATATCTTCCTCACCCTCTCCATCTCTTACTACCGTTCTTTCAAAGAAGCTCTAGTGTGTCCTGATTAGTGTTTGGTTTCAGTTTTTTTCTTTTTTTTTTTATGACTAATAAAAATAATAATACTATCAACTTGCGACATCTTCGTACAAATTTTTTTCATCCATGTTGACGCAAAAAGTTTTCAAACATTAATTGTTATCACTATGTTTAAAAAGAATCTTATGGTTCCAAGATAAAATTCAAGGGTGTTAGGCCTATTCCTATGCACATATTAAACAACATAATTTGCCATTTTTACGCCCACATGGGTATGGCAAATGGGAAACGTATGTGCCTAAGTGTCAAGTATACCACTTAGGCATACGCGATGGAGTCTTTAGCGGTCAATAGAGACTCCATCGCTCTATGGTCTTCAAATCGCCCGATGATCAGAATAATTCCGGCTCTGGTCTTTCTATCGCTCGTCCCTATAATCATCGTACAGTAGATCATCTTCTAACGGTCAAGAATTCACCCCCTATAAATAAACAACTTCAAATTCATTTCAACTCGCACCATCTCATCTTCAAATGCGTTTCAACATGGCTAGTGCTCGCTAAACCAAAGTCGCTAGTGCTCGCTTCACTCGAGAAGAAGATGTTCTCTAATTCAAATATGGATATCAGTTGCAAGTGATAGGGTTTTAAATTTATCCACTTTTAATTTATGGGCGGATAATGTGTTTCAAAGGTTTATGGTGTTAATCCATGTACATTCAATAAGAAAAATGTGTGTCTTCAAGAAATATATTGTTTTATCAATAACGAAGTGAGAAAGTACGCGCAAATTTTGTTGATGATAAAAAGGGGTCATCTTGGGTTGTCAATCGACAAACTAAAAATTAGAGCTCATTACAAACTTTTTGAAGACAACAGAAGACGGTTTAATCATGATGAATGCTATCAAATCCACAAAATTCATGGGCAAGGATTTAATTTTGATTAAATATTATGTATTAATGCAATTACGGTTAATTTTTAATCAATTATTGGAACTTAATAAAATGTAAAAGCTAGTTTCGATTTGAACATTAATTTAAAGATAGTTTTCACTAAGAAAAACAAAAGGTTTACATTATAAATATTTAAACTAAATTACATCCATCTACCCATCCCCCCCCCCCCCCCCCCCGAAAATTTCACCATTTCCTTCCTCGCCATTAAAGATCCAATTGGTCATGTTTTCTGAATCAAGAGTGTTGTTCAACATATCAGTGATTGTGCCAGTTTGAAACTGACTTGGTGGTTGAGTTTCTTCAGAATTTTCATGACCTTGAAAAGTAACATGTCCATTCGGGCGGAGGGCAACACGATAAAAATCTTGAAATACGTGAGGTTGAAATGCGTGAAATGCTAATGTGGTTGAGAAAATTGGGGTAAATAGAGGATTATAAGACTACTTCAATATTCAAGCCACCACCAAGAGTCATAGTGTCAGTTGGAAATTAGTTAAACAAGCCTCCAGTAGTTGTTTCCATGTCCATGACTTCATCACCTCCACGTACTTGAATATCTAACACTACATTGGCATTGAACGACTTCTAAAATCTGTTTGATTTTTTTCACTTCCACGACATCGCTGAGTTGAACCACCAGAACTCGGAACTCTACCACCAAGACTCGTACCTCTACCACCAGGACTTGAGAGTACACTAGAAGTCGTATCTCTACTACCAGGACTTGGACCTGTCCCACCTTGACTTGTACATACCTGTACCACCATGACTTGTACATACCACCATGACTTGTACGTACCTGCATCAACCCCCAATATACATGTACCACCATGCATCAACCCCCAATATGCATAAGTCCACCTTGACTTGTACGTACCTGTAGATAGAGTCTTCATGTCCTAAGAAAATAGTGAGATAGTTGACGATGAACCCACTTGACTAGGATATGAAAATGTGTCGCCCGTCACTGATGGAGGTTAGGAAGGAAGATAATCATCACCAAGTGGCATCCTACCTAAAGCAGCTGGGTAATCCATCCAACCCAAATTTTGCAGTTGGATAGCAATATTAGGTCTGAAAATAATGTTAAACCAATAAAGGTACGTAATCATTTCTAGTACTCGGCTTCTGGATCAAATTTTCGGCTTCTTCCCTATGTACATCATCCCTTATCCATCTCTCCCATCATCTCGAGAAATCTCTTCACTTGGATAAGGGTTTATGGATATCATCATTCTTCTCTGCAACTGAAAAAGTAGTCTTTCATACCAAACACCCTTTTCAGAAATAAGACTGTATAACACAATCCTCTTAATGCTTAACTCTAATATTCTGTGGTCTTCCATTTCTTCGAACTCAGGGATTGTTGCATATGCCATCTGAATAAGGTTAAGAATTGTCCTAAAAAACTGTTGAGTCCTATATATGAACAATGGAAGCATGTTGACCATCACCAATCTGTTCTTTTTTCCAATTATTGGCATCGTACTTCTGTGTGACTGGAAAAACATTTACGGGATTGTGAAGCGAAGGTTTACAAACACGAGAATAAATATACCATCAATACTGAAAATAATAACATTGTTGGTTAGTACGTTTACCATGTCAAAATAATAAATAAATAATGTAAAAAATGTTAGTTTGTACCTCCAACACTCCTCAAAAAATCATTAAAGCTTTCTTTGACACTCGTCGAGCAATTACCGAGGGAAATGTAAAAATCTGATAAAATTGGAGACCCATGCTTTCTATAAATATTCTTATGATTCGAGAAAACCAATTAACACCACTTAGCTAGCATTCGGAAATAGACATTGGCATATTGTCCACAATAAAAACACATGCTCGAGCTCCTCATAATTCTCAGGGTAAAAATAATGTCTATTGTCTGCCTGTTTTGGTTCAGTTTCCTAGAATAACGCTGCGAAAAACTTTTTAACCCAGATGCTTTTGATCCAGATACTTTTTTTTTTATTTCCTTCTAGATCATTTGAGTATAAAGGAAGTTTATATTTCCATCCATCTTCCGATTCCCATTTTTGTCTATCAAATGGAAGTAAATTTCCTTCGCATGAAATTCCCTTCAACATGTACAAACTCCTATTTAACAACATATTCATAACTAGAGTTTGTTGATTTTTATAAAACCTAAAAATATATATAAAATACAAAATACAAATATAAAATTAATTACAATAAAAGACAAACTTACCACGTTCAAAATCTTTGAAAAAAAACGTATTTGTAGCCTTCCTCTATTGTTCGAATATGTCTTACATTATTTAAGTCATATTTCTAGGTTGTACATCATATTAACGCCACCAAGGATATCTTCGGACTCTGTGTTGACCACAAGGGGGAAGTAAGCTAAACAACGCACAAAATTTTGATCACCCACCTCTTAGAGCGACTTAATTAACTCGCTCTAGGTAGCCAGATATGTGCATAGGGAGTACCCATCACCAACTATAGTTGTCTAACATGTTGAACATCATATTCTTTATCCACGACATCAAATGAGTCCACTGGCTAGGGCTAGTAGATTCTTTGACTTTTCTTTTTCTTTTTCTTTTCTTACTCATATTCTTTGACTTTTCTTTTTCTTTTTCTTTTTCTTTTCTTACTCATATTCGGAACGAAGTAACTAAATAATTTTGTTTAGGAGAGAAAAGAGAAGGTGTGAAGAGGAGTGAGAGGGAAGGTGTGGTATTTATCGACGTTATAGAGACGGCCGCTGATGTTCTTATTTGTATCGAGCGATATTCACAAAATAGACAACAATAAAGACTCCATCGCTGGTGAAATATACAATATCGCTCGTTAGGGATCCAATCGCTCAGCTATTTTGTCATAGTGGCGTGGCTGGTTTGCCGGGACACCTGATATGACAAATAGCATTTTTTGACTTGGTGCATACTGCATAGTAATAAACCTTATTAGTAGTTATGTGAAAAATATAAAATCTTCAAATATTCTGGAACTAGAAAAAAAAATATAAACCTCAACAGAGGGAGTATGAATTTGGGAACCAATTAATTATTAGTGGTACTTATTTATATCAAGTATGCCTCAGTGAGGATTGAACCCATAACGTGAAGAGCACAGATCGCCGCTGAATAAGAACCTTAAAACATGGGAAGATATCAAAATGATACTGTCTGGGTTTTGTTGGTTGGTAGTTGGTCCAATAAAACAAACTATTTTATTTTAACTTATTTTTGGAGTACTCAGTGTCAGTGGATTTCTAGATCCAGCATTAAATATGTTATCCATGTTTCAAGGTACATGTGTGCTCCAATAATGCCGTAAGGCGGTAGTAAGTGGAGGACATTATGGGCATACTTACTGACTAGGAGAAGTAGACATTCTAACCCACCGTGCCATGGCAACACTAAAGACTCGTCGGTAGTGCCGCTCACCACTTTTTTTTTTTTTTATAAGAAAATATATTGCTAACGAAAACATACTTCTAACCAGGGGCTGAGGTTGTGTCACAAGGGGACAAGCTAACCCTACCTTTCATGTTAATTCCTGCAATATTACGCCATTGGGGGCTCGAACCTGAGACCTCCTGGGAGGTATGAAACTCTTAGGAAACAGGAATGACCAGCTGAACTAGGTGCCCGTTTAAAATATTTATTATTGTGCATTTGTACATAATAATTAAAATTTAAAAAATGTTTAACCGTATCACATAATTTAATGCTCATCTATAATAGGAGTTTTATAAATTGTGTATTTATGAAATAAAATAAAAGAGAATAAAAAATATTTTTATAAGAAATTTGGAAGTCTTCCAATAAAATAAAATAATTATTATTGTGCAATTGTACATAATAATTAAAATTTAAAAAATGTTTAATCGTATCATATAATTTAATGCTCATATATAATAGGAGTTTTATAGATTGCATATTTATGAAATAAAATAAAAGAGAATAAAAAATATTTTTATAAGAAATTTGGAAGTCTTCCAAAATCTTACATATTTTGCAAGACTTTTATCAAGGCAAATATATACACAAAAGTCACTCAAAGTCTTGAAAATAGGTAAGTATGCAAAGTCTTTGAATTTTCAAGTTTACAACGAGTAACACAAATTTTAGAAGACCTTTTGACAATCTACAATGAGTAACATAAACTTTGAAAGAGATTTTAAAAGTATACAACCAATAACACAATACTTTGTAAATCCATTAAACTCTTTGGAAATCAATAAAAGTATTTATTGAGTAAACCCCTGTAAAAGAAATTAAAAAAATGATAACCCACCGTGCCATGGCAGCACTAAAGACTCATCGGTAGTGCCGCTCACTACTTTTTCCTTATTTTATTTTTTTTATAAGAAAATATATTGCTAACGAAAACATACTTCTAACCAGCAATTTTGTTATTATATCATTTCTCATGTTGAGATGATTTATCAGCTGATTTAAATGAGTTCCTTCCCATCTTCCTACAGTAATTGACTTATTACAAAATACTGAAATGTTTGCTGTAATAGCATACTGAATTCTGTTTACTAAACTAAAAGAAGTTGCTTTAAAATTTGAAAATTTATAAGTAGAATCTCCATAGAAGTAGTTGTTTTTGAATCTTTCAGTTTTCATAGTGGCATACATTCCAATTAGCAGTAGCAGGACTGGTTCAGAATCACATTGAAATTCAATGTTGTGTCCACTAACTCCGTTATCCACTGGAAAGCCGCCTCTGCACCACTGAGCTCTATCAAATATTTAGTCCTCCATCATGATGATTCTCCTCCTGCCTCTTTATAATTTCCTGCATCATCAGTTAGCGTCAGAGCAAAAGCAGAATCACTAATATCAGGAAGCATTGATATTCCAATGTTAATCTTATAGTTCATAAAGCCCGGTTTCTGCGAAGCAGGTACTTTGGTAATGTGAAGAAAAGTATCTTGAAGATGATAGTATAAGGTCTGGGTGAGATTGTAGTTTTTTTTATTAACAGTCAAGGTTGAATTTATATATTTGACAATTGTCCTGACCGTGGTTAAGCTGTTTTGTTCTTGTTTGTCTAAAACTTTATTACATCTGGCCTTCCAATATGCCAGGTAATAGTACTGCAGAGTTCAGCCCAACTCATTTCAGAACTATCTTGTTCAGTTGAAGTAATCCAATCGTTTATCCAATCATGGCAGCTTGTTATTGTGCCTTTGACGTAATTCATGTTAAAGTTTAAATGGTTCCACACTTGAGAGGCGAAATTTCATTCCAAGAACGTGTGAGTTAGAGTTTCATTATGCTCGTTACATATTAAACAAGTAGTACAAACATTTGGCAGAATTTCAGCTACTCGCATGTTGTTGGGCACAATAGTATGCACAAGTTTATGTATAAACATTTTTATAGAAGGAAAAACTTTCATGTTCCACATGTTGGCCCATTTTTTGTCTTCTGGTAGTTTATTATTGAGAATACTGTATAAAGATTTGATACTGAATTTACCATCTTTGGTTAATTAGTTCCAATAGGATTTGTCTTCTTTGTTATCAATTAGAATAGGTATTGCTTGAATCTTAGAAATTGTTTCGGCATCAAACACACATAATAAGTTTATGCAAAACCCAAGTGTTGTTTTGATTTATCAGGTTTTTTACTGTGTTTAATGTGTTAGTTCCCAAATTGGGTTTTTGGATTGGAGGTTTTTTCCCCGGTATCCAGAAGTCAGTCCATATATTGATTTTGTCCCTCTTTCCCAATTTCTCAAAAGCAGTTGTTTTGGATTTGGTTTATGCCACTTTTAATCCCCTTCCATATCCAGCTATTTGTTTGCTTAGGTTTCGAGTCTAAGTGCATGACATCGGTGTTTGGGTAATATTTGGCTTTTAGGATTTTCCCACATAGAGAATCTGGGTTTTGTTTGACTCTCGAACCCATTTTTGTGATCATAGCTGTGTTAAAGTGATTTATGTTTTGAAGACCCAGTCCTCCGTTTGCTATTGGTAGGCTAAAAAAATCCTAGGCTTTTAAATAAATCCCCTTTGGAGTTTCTATATTTTTTCCCCACTAGAAATCACGTTGAATTTTGTTTATTTCTTTGCAATTTTGATTTTTTAATCTAAAATAGTTCATTTGGTATATACTCGTGGTAGAAGAAACGTGTTTTATCATAACAGTTTTGCCGACCGTTGTTAGATTTTTCCTCCTCCAACCAATGAGTCTGTTTTTCATGTTTTTGACCATTGGTTCAAATCTTTTTATTTTGGATATATTTGTGAATAAAGGGGAACCTAGGTGTTTGTCTTCAAGAGGGATATGTTTTACATGAAGGATATCTTGGATTTCAATAGCTAAATCGGGATCTATTTTAGGGCTGTAAAAAACCCAGATTTTTTAAGGTTGATAAGTTGACCAGTGGTGTCTCCAAAGTCATGTAACAGCTTTAGAAGGTTGTGGATGGATTGGGTATTAACATCACAAAATATGATGCAATCATCTGCAAACCACAGATGGTTAACAGCCTCATCTGTGATTTTGTGCCCTTTTAACATACCTATATTTTCAGCATGAGAGATGGTTCTCGATAGAGTTTCTATACACATAAGGAACAGATACGGAGACAATGGGACTCCCTGTCTGAGTCCTCAAGATGGTTTGAAGAAACCACGTGGAGAACCATTTAGAAGAATGGCTAAATTTGTCGTTGATATACATTGAAATATGATGTCACACCATTTTTTAGAGTATCCCATTTTTCTCATAGTTTTCATTAGTATAGTCCATTCAACCCGGTGAAAGCCTTGGGTATATCAATCTTTAGTCCCATAAGGTTATTTTTCTTTCTCATATTGTGTATCAATTCGTGAGCAATTGTTATATTATCGGAAACGTTCTTCCCAGGAATGAAGGCAGATCGATAAGATAAGATTATCTTATTTAAGAGGGGTTTGATCCTTTTAGCTATTAGTTTCGATATAAATTTGTAAGAGGTGTTACAAAGAGCGATGGGTCTGAACTCGGCAGCTGTTAGAGGTTTTTCAATTTTAGGGATTAAGGAAATAAATAAAGAATTTATTTCATTAGACTCCATGACGTTCATCATATGAAGACGAAGAACTACTCAAGTAACTTATGAAACTTCATCAACAAAAGGTATGTGGAGACTTGAACTTATCTATCACTCAAAAGTCTATCTATTATATCTCCTATTTTGAGACAAAAGTCGTATTGCTATATAGACTTCGATTATACACATTTGCTATTTCGAGCCGAGTTTATCTCGCTTATCTATTTCTCGAAATATGTATTTGGTAAGCTTTCACTTTGGCCAAGTTCATCTTTACTCGTGACGAAAGTCATGTTGATTATTTCAATAACTTGAAAATCGCTTTGATGAAAAATAGTTTGTGAATAACAACAATATAACATCCTCTAAGAAAGTTTCAATGATTGAAATGAGAGTTTAGAACATGTAACCATCTTTGGATATTAACATAGTGTGCTCTCACATTTGTTTAAAAGTCCAAAACCGGGAACCCAAAGTATGCTTACCCGTACGCGTACCGGCGGTTGTTGGAAATCCGGGTGAGTATGCGTACCCGAACGCATACTGGCGGAAAAATCTCGTCCGTGATTTTCTGCTGGAGTTTGAAAGTGAAAAACAAACTCAATTTGGTTACTTAAGTATGCGTACTCGTTTGCATACTTAGGTAGGTTACTTTCTAAAATCGGTTTATTCATGAACTAAAACATTTATATAATAAGGAATGCAATCTTTGCAAACCGTGGCTATAAATTTTCATGAATCGATTCGAGTGAATCAAAACCGATTTTTATTCGATTGTGTCTTGTATATATCTATAAGATCTAAGCAATTGAACAACTATATAACTAGTTCATTTGAGTCATTTGAACTAGTTATGGTGAAAATGAACAAGGTTGATATGAAAGTTCTCATATGGCTAACCATTGGTTAACTATTGTTGAACGAACTAAGTGTACACGTTTAGGTACGGGTACTCAAACCTAAATGAAGTTACATTTCATTTGTGTATAACAAGCTAAGTTCGATCTAATGGTTGAAATATATTAGCTTGAATCTAATCAGGTTTTCATCTAACGGTGAATATTGAATGCTTTGTTACCAAGGTAACTTAGATTGCAAACCCTGATTTTTTTAGCAACTGGGAAACCTAATCCCCACACCTCCTGTGTGATACTAGTAGTATAAGATAGAGTCGATTCTCCTCTAACCTTAGGTTTTTCACGAAACCCTGTAGGTTAACGACTTAAAAACTTCATTGGGATTGTGAAGCCAGACCCAACTATTGGGATTGGCTTGAGATTTATATCTCCGATAGGCAAGATAGAAAAGTAGTCACAAACACCTTCATCTCATCGTTTGTGATTCCACAGTATCTTGTTTCGTTAATCGATTAAGATTATTGTGAGGTGATTGATATTTCTAGGTTGTTCTTCGAGAATATAAGTCTGGTATATCAATTGGTTCCTGTTTACTTTGATTTATCAAAATACGGAACAAAAACTCGTAGGTATATCTGTGGGAATCAGATTTATCTATTCCTATAAGCTTTTCTGTGTGATACAGATTTGTTTATCAAGTCTTCGACTTTGGGTCTTAACAACTCTTAGTTGTGGGTGAGATCAGCTAAGGGAATCAAGTGTGTAGTATCCTGCTGGGATCAGAGACGTAAGGAGCACGACTGTACCGTAAATCAATGTGAGATTGATTAGGGTTCAACTACATTCCAGACCGAATTTAGCTTTGTAGTAGGCTAGTGTCTGTAGCGGCTTAATACAGTGTGGTGTTCAAATCTGGACTAGGTCCCGGGGGTTTTCTGCATTTGCGGTTTCCTCGTTAACAAAACTTCTGGTGTTTGTGTTATTTATTTTCCGCATTAAATTTTGTTATATAATTGAAATATCACAGGTTGTGCGTTGAATCGATCAATTGGTAAATCCAACCTTTGTTTGTTGATTGAAATTGATTGGTCCTTGAACATTGGTCTTTTGTACCGTTCAAGTTATCTCTCTTATATTCAATCGGGATCGCAAATTATTATTTGTTTGATTGTGGATTGAATTGAGAGATTAAGATATAACTCTTTGATATACTTTTTATAAGATTGAGTATAACTGTCTAGTTGATTCTCTTGTAAGTATATTGGAGTTAGTCCATACAGATTGCTAAGCGAAATATTGGGTGAGGTTGTTAGACCCCCACTTTTTCAATACTAACAAGATCTTTACCCACAAGTGCCCAATTTTTCTGAAAAAAAATTGGATGGGAAACCATCGGGACCCGGACTCTTATTAGGTTTCATGGAGAAGAGAGTGTTTTTGACTTCCTCATAAGTAGGAATAGCTTCTAAAGTGATGTTGTCATTTTCTGTTATGCATTCAGGGATTAAATTAAGCATATTTTCATCAATTTGAGGATTTACAGTTGTATCTATATGTTTAAAATGGTCCGTGAGACAGTCAGCAATATCCTTTTAGAGTTTATCAGGGTATTATTTGAAGTTTGTTGTGTGTCAATTTTGTTTCTTCGATATCTCTGTCTTGCCATATCATAAAAGTACTGGGTGTTTCTGTCACCTAAAGTTATATTTTGGTCTTTGCTTTTAACCTTCCAAAATTCTTCTCTTATATTATACCAATTAGATAATTCAGAGGTAAGTTTGCCTAGTTCTCTAGATTTGATGTGAGATGGTAGATTTTTATTGACTGTATCTAATTTCTTTTTAGTGGTTTTTGTGTTTATGTTTATGTTGCCAAAAACTTTTATATTCCATTTTTCATAATGACATTCACTATTTTTTTAGTAAAGCAGTAGGCATGGGAGCCATCTATGTTGATATTCCAAGCTTCTTCTATCAGGGGTTTGCATTGAGGATGTTCTATCCAAGTGGAAAAAAATTTAAGAGGTTTGGCCCCGTCATTCCATGCAATATAAGTGTTAAGGCATATTGGGACGTGGTCAGAGATTATAGGTGATAAGTGAGTTATGGCGGTGATGGAAGAGAAGATGTTAAACCATTCATTGTTTCCTATAGACCTATCCAGTCTTTGTTTTGTGAAATCAGGGCCATATTTTCTATTGTTCCATGTAAAAGGATATCCTTTGAAGCCTAAGTCCTGAAGGGATAACTTATCTAGCATGTCTTTAAATGTATTAGTTTCAGTGTCATTGAAATCAGATATACTTTTCTTTTCATATTCGTGAAGGACTATATTACAGTCTCATATAATTACCTACGGTTCCTTAACGTGATCTGCCATATTTCTTATCATATTCCGGGATTCATTTTTAGTTTCTCTATAGGGGCTACCATAAAAGCAGGATAATATCCAACTAGAATTGATGGTTTGATCGTATATCCTGGCATTTATATGTTTATACTCTATGACTGTTAGTTTAACATCATCGTTCCAAGCAAGAAATAGACCACCTGCAGCATTTCTCAGAGGTGCAACCCAGAAATTGTGGAGGTTTAATCTTAGCAGAGTTTGTTCTACATTTTTTGTTTGTTGTTTAGTTTCAGAAACAAATAAGATGTCTGGGTTTTCATGGTTTAATATATCCTCTAAGTTGTTGAGAGTTTCCGATTTATAGTGATTTCCTAAGCCCTGACAGTTCCAGGCTATAGTCTTAGTGAACAGCCACAAGTATGATACCTGAGGATAATGGAATGTTTTTAGATTAATCATGTTTGTGCTGAAAAGATTCTGATTTTTAATTATTACGTGGTACTGGATTATTACCTTAGTTTTTGTGTGAGTTTGTTCCATATAAGTTTTCTGAGGAAGTTCAATGGTTATAAGGTTTTGATTCTTATATCCAAAAAGAAAAATAATAAACGACAATGTGCAGGTTGAAAATGATTAATATAGTTTTATGTTTCATAGAAATGCATAAAACATAATTAAATCTAATGAATTGTAAACTATAACATAACTTTGTTGTGTCAGAGATAAGCATTTGGGTATCATGTTGTATTTTGGAATCCACTTTTTCCTTATGATGCGGCAGGCTTGAGCATGGGCCGGTATGGACCAGTTTTCACCTCAACCGCATCCAATCCAATACACTACGGATTTCAAATTTGGCATCCGCATCTAATTCAACATCCAATTTGCATCCAATGGATGCACGGATGAACGGATGGGGTGCGGATAAACCAATGGATTTGTGTTAGTTAAAATTTATAATGAAAAAATAAAGCCAATATATGTAGATGATTTTGTATAGAACCTACACATTTTATATATGTATATAAATATAGAAGTGTCATGAACACCACTCCAAGCAAACACCTCAAAAATTCCAAAACTATCCATATATTTTTTAGAAACTATATAAATACACATAATTTAACGGGTATGGATGTCCAACGGATTTTCAAGGTTGCACCCGGGTCCAATCCGTAATCCGTTGGATTTCAAAAATTCCATTCACGTCCAACCCATTAGCGAACTGTCCGAGCATCCATCCGCACAAATGCGGTTGGTCCCGGTTAAGTCTGCGGGTTACAGGTAAAACGCTCACCCCTAGACTTCATCATGCGGCATCATGTAAAGAAACCTATTTTGAGGCATACTAGATTTTTTTTGAGGCATACTAGATAATGCCAAAATCGGGTCACTAAATAAAAAACAACATCACCCCTCATCCACCATTTTTGATAATGGCATAACTACCCTTATATAATTAGTGTAAATGATTATGATTAGAATTGATTGATTATGGATTTTAAGGATTGATTAAACATTAAATTATGAGAGGTGAATTAGTAAAAAAATCAAATTTATGTGAGAGAGTTGGGATTTTTGAGAGGAAGAAGAAGAAGTGAAGAAAAAAAGCTTGGATTTTGACTTTTGAGATTTTAGTGATTAGAAGTGACCAAAATGTGTGATTCAAATAAGAGGTAAACTTCTATCGAGGTTTAATTTCCTTTTATAAGTTGAATCTGCCAAAAAATTGAATTTTTAAAACCCAGATCTGCTGACTAGATGAACAGTTCGGCTGATAACTTTTGAGCCGAACCTTTGTTTTTTTTGAAATTATACCTAGGTTTGGCTGACAACTTCACTCAGAAATTGAATCATCCACTAGGTTCGGCTTGAAAAATTGAGGTTCGGCTGGAAAATTGAGGTTCGGCTGAAAATATTGTAAAGTCGCATTAGCCGAACATAGTGTTTCTCTAAATCATACACTAAGTTCGGCTCAAAATTGATACTGCTAGATCAGCCGAACTGATCTTTAGAAAACCCTAATTTCATCTTTGAAATCATATTCTACCGATCAAAGAAAATAAAATCAATCAAAAACAAGATGGGTTTGTTACGCATACATTCTAAAATACATCTAAGAGCAATTGAGATTTGGATTTCGCATTCCAACATCGCTCACTTCGATTCGTGTTTCCTTTGTTTGATTAATTTCTTTATTGAATTGGAGTCCTAGATGTTTAAGTTTAAAGTTTTTATTTTGATTTTTAATTTTAGGTTTTTGAGGATAAGGGAACTATGACAAATGAAATTATTTAGGAATATATAGATAATTACACTACCTTTAGACACCCCTTATAAACCCACCCTAGATAATATAATGGATGAGTATGCCTCAAAAAAAAAAAAGAGTATGCCTCAAAATAGGTTTCCATGTAAATGCTAGACCAAGAAAATGATAAAGCCCATTTGGAATGATGTAAATGCTAGATCAAGAAAACGATAAAGCCCATTTGGAATGAATTGGGAACAAGAAGCATTTTTGGTGCAGTGGTTTTCTCAGTTTTAAAAACAACAATTCTGAAGGAATTCTCATTCTGAAGCAATTTTTTTCAGTAACCTTTCAGACATATAAAATGCTCTTTTTTGTGGATCTCATAACATTCAGACAAGACCTATAGCTTCTCAGAAAAACGTCACTATTCCACTCTCTGGGTTCTGGCGGATTTTGGTCGTTGTTTGGATGTGCAGTTGGGCGCTTTAAACCGGGAGGAACTGTTTGTAAACATAAGAAACTTTAATTGGCTAAAATCATTGACAAAAGAAAAATTATGCCATAGAGGAAAATTTTGGATGTTCATAACTACTAAATGAAACTATACGGAGATAATCACATGTGTCTTCATCGCACGAATTTAACATAGAATGAAGGACATGTCCCAATGTCCCATGAACAATACCATACCACTTTTCTCCTGTCTTATAATGAACAATGAAGGATGATCTGCCACAAAATCGACAGGAGGAGGAGGACGTGCTTGTTCTGCAAGCCAAACGCCCCAAAACAGCAGTAGAAGCGGCAGCTTTAGGTCCTTCTTCATCAACTTCATGAAGCTTATCATCTTTACTAGTTCCGTCGATATGTGCCATGTCCGTCAGCTCCGCATTGCGTTTATTAAAAGGAAAAACCATATGTTGTTTCTTGAGTACTCTTGATGCTTCAATATCAAAAAGGATTTTAAATTTCGGAACCTTAAATTCACCCGTACTCACCAAACTCGGACTGCTTGGGACATGTTTACGCAGAAAACTAGCTGGATTAGAACTCACCTTCGCTATAAGTTTAACAAGCCCATTTCGTTGCTCGGGTAAAATTATATACATAGAAAAACTTGAACCACAAGCATTTTCGTCTGTTTCTGAACATTTGTATGGGAGTTTAACTACTTTGAACGTCTTGCCCAAGGTTTTTAAAGCGTGAAGCGGAGCGTGAAGCGTTTTTAATTTTTAAGAAGCGAATCGTATGTTGAAGCGTGAAGAGACGCTTCATGATCTGTTATTGAAGCGCTACATTTTAATATATACGTCTATAAATATCATTGAATTATATAAGGAATCCATATTTAATGTATGGTTGTTGTTCCACAAAAACTATGTTCACTTGTAACAACAAAAACTAGTACGGTACAGTGGTATTGGGTGTTCTTTGGGGAGTAGGAGCTCTTAGGCTCGATCCCTAGCATCCTCTTTATATTTTTATTAGTTTAAATTTTTGATTTTCAAGTGGTTGACTTAGTCAACGCTTCAAGAAAAAGTCAAAACTACGCTTCTTGGGTGTTCCGCTTCAGAGCTGCGCTTCGAAGCGTTTAAGCGAAATTTGAAGCGAAGCGTACGCTTTTAAAAACCATGATCTTGCCGTTTTGGGGTGCTCTAGTCGAACTTAAAATATGGGGCCTTTTTATAGGTTACCAAATCAAAGAAAGAGTTATATTTTTAGTTTGGGGGATACATCAATATGTTTAGGAACTTAAACTTTCGTGTTGCGATGAGCGTACCCAATCTATTTTATTAATCTTCCCAGACTTCTCTAATAAAAAAATGTCCCCTAAGTTTAAGGAAAAGAGAAGAATGCGGCACTTGTGCAACCATGTCAGGGGACATTTCCTAAGTTAACAGGATCCAACAAGCAAGCCTCTTAAAGTAGAGACGGGAAGTAGTCTTTTACTATCTTGGGTTTGTGAATGCGTCACTTGTGCAACCATGTCAACGGACATTTCCTAAGTTAACAGGATCCAACAAGCAAGCCTCTTAAAGTAGAGACGGGAAGTAGTCTTTTACTATTTTGGGTTTGTCTTATCCTATAATCGGGAGACGTGGTATAAGTGCTATGCGGCCAAAGGCCGCCTAAAAATTCTCAGCCTTTTTGGTTGGATTTTGGGGTTTTAAGCTTGTAAAACCAAAAACTTAGTAACGGTTGTATAGATGTTTCAAAACATTTAGAGGGTGTTAGTCCTCAAGGGAGTTGGGGGAGTTGGGTGTAGCTGTGTTTTTTTCCGTTAGTCGTGAGGGAGTTCGAGGGAGTCTCTTAAAATCCCCGTTAGTCGTGGGAGAGTTTAGAAGAGTCTCCCCAACTCCCTAGAAAACCCCGTTAGTCGTGGGGGAGTTTGAAAGAAACACTTAAACTCCCTGTTAGTGGTAAAAATTAGAATGATAGGGAGTTTGTTTTTTTTGGGGAGTTCTAGGGAGTTTATAGTGTATTTTTGCCTCACTCCAAATCTCTCAAAAAAGTAGAGATTTTGGGAGAGTCTCTCAAACTCCCAACACTCAACACACCAAACTCTCTCAAACTCCCAATACTCTCTTACACTCCCTCAAAATCCCCAAGATTCAAAATACATTAAACTCCCTCCAACTCACTCGTGGACTAACCCTCTGTTAGTAATGGTTGTATAGATGTTTCAAAACATTTAATAACAATTATAATTGTCACAGTATTTCTAATAATTTAAATACCTGTAACAAAAATTTATTAACACTTATAACTGTCACTTATTACCTATAAAACCAGAAAATAAAAGATTTTGGCCCCCAATATTTTGGGGCTCTAGGCGGCCGCCTATACTGCCTAGTGCCTAAGACGACCCTTGAAGCTATCATAACAAGAATATATCGTCTTGCTTGGGACGACATGAAGCGAACTTGTACTGTTTCCTTCCCGTCCAGGAGATAGAACTTCGATTTCTTGGTTAGCATCGGATCAAATGGCTTTCGGTTCCATAGAGTGCATTTGCCAATATAAATTTTTTATCTTCATCGACTGCTCCGTCGGGAAGAAGATTTTTAATCAATTCATTAGTTTTCTGTTCAACCCATTTATTCACCTTGTTCTGCACCTTTTTGCTCTAAATTAAAATAAACAAAAATATCATTAAAGCAATGGAATTTACCAGAAAATGTGTACTTGTAGACTTTTAGTTTAGACGAGCCGTAATTTGAACATCACAATAACACTACTCTCTAAAGCCGTAGTTTAGGAGCTGAATATGTCATACCTAATGGGGTTGTGTTCTAACTTCTAAGTACTTTTCAACAGTTTTGGCCATGATATGTACTTGGTATCATGTTAAAAAAAATATAGAGAAACGAAAAAAAGAAAAAAAAAATACAAGCAACAACAAAAAGTCTCTTGCCTTATTTTTGAAATCCACGGCCCTGGCTTTTGCTTTATATACTGCGGTGGCAACTTCTTTGAATGAAGGTTTAATGGTACGAGATTTTTCAATCCAAACACCGCTAGCAAAAGAAAGTTCGGGTTCAGTTCTCAGTTCACGAAACGACTCAATGAGTATAGAATTAACAGATTTTAGATTGTTGAGGCTTTATCTGGTTTAAGGTTTCACCACTTGCTCCAGAAGCTAGTAAACCTAGAGCACTGTAGATTGAGAACGGAGAGAATACAAAGTTCTTGTTCTTCGACTCCTTTAACCAGACTTCTTGGACTAGTTTCATACATGAATTAGCTGCTTTCTTGCTATTATTTGGTAGCTTTGATTCTATTTCTTTCACAGTTTTTTTTGTTGGTGATCCATGAACTTTCAGACTATTACCGAAACTCTACGGTATGCAACTAGATCTCTTTTACATGGGTATACATATATATGCAGAGAGAAACCTTGTTCAATTGGTAGTTCCCAAAGCTTCATATGTTAGTGTTAACTATTGAAGGAGAGCTTTTTGAGATTGGACCGTGATGCCTGATGGGATGGTTGCAGGGTCATTATATGCGTTGTCCAGCTCTAGTGTTACTAAGACATAGGGTCTTAGGCCATCTCTTAGTTACTCGACCAGGAATCGGGATAGGATGCAACTGCAATCCTTTTATTTTTTGTGCTCGAGCACCATAATGACCTAATCACCTACGAGCATAAACCATCTGTCTAGGCAGGAATCAAGCTGTTAACAAACACGTAACGCGGGTACATCACTACCATGCTCCAGAAGCTAAACACATTTTCACATTCATAAGTAAAAATACAGAGAATCTGTTCAATTGATATTCCCGAAAATTCCCAGATCCTGTCCTCCAAGGGGTTTGTTAAAAAGCTTTGCTAAGCAAGATGAAAAGAACCAGTATATCTCAAAAAGGAATGAGCTTGAGTTTTGGGCCTGTGGTGGCTGAACGTGATTGAGGGCTCTAGTATGACATAGGCCCATCTCTTAATTAGTACGCCCAAGTAGGGGTGAGCATAAAAACCGGAACCGCGGATTTAACCCGTATCCGTCCGTAAAATTGCGGATTTCACCCAAACCGCAAGACGTATGGGCCGGACACGGGTGGGATTCTCAAATCCGCATGCGGTGCGGATGCGGTTGCGGTTGTCATTTGAAAACCGCGGATTACCGCAACCGTAGAAAGAAGCAAAGTTTTCTTACCTGAGTATGAACCTAGGCCCAAAGAGAAAGGAGTGAAGTTCTTTGATCACTTAGTTAACTAAATGAATTTAGGCCCAAAGAGAAAGAAGTAAAGTCCTTAAAACACTAACTGAATTTAGGCCCAACAAATAGAATCAAAACTAAGTTAACTAACTGAATACAATCAAAACTAAGTTAAGACACTAACTGAATTTAGGCCCAACAAGTACAATCAAAACTAGGTCAAATCTGCGGCTAACCCGCAACCGGCCCGTACAATCCGCGGATCCGCAAAGGTTAAATCCGCGGGTGATTGGACCGGTCACGGTTCAATTTTGCAAATCCGCAATTTTGACGGTTCGGTTACGGGTGACCCCTAATCCGCAACCGTCCGTCCGTTACACACCCCTACGCCCAAGCGCCATAGTAGGGTGAGCAATGGAAGGGTGGGTGCGGATTTGATACCACCCCCGCCCAATTCATTCAAAAGGTGGATTCTAGAATTGTACTTGCCTCCAATCCATTATCCGGTGGGTTTGATATCCGCGCATGAGTGGATGAGGCGGTGAATGCAGGTAAATTGGCGGAAATTGAAATATAATTACACAAGTGATACAAGGTATGTAAGAATTTTCATAGAAACATGCAGCACTACACTACAGTTGTTGTTGTTCAATCTCCCCCTTTAATGGCAACAAGCATTAGCCGAAAACACTAGCATTTTTGGTGTACCGCCGTACCTTTCGTACACCAAACGTATTTTATGACAACGTTTAAACAGCCGTTGGATTTTCTTAATCTCCGACCACAGCCGTTCACTTCATTTCTTTTGTTTCTCTTCCTCGGTTATTCCTCGTCGTTTTCTGCTCTCTTAGCTCTTTTGTCTTCTAAACAACCTAAATCCATCGCTGCGACTGATTCTTCACCTACGTTTCAAGCAATTTGCAGAGAATTAATGACGGAGACGAAGAATTATAGTGGTTGTTTTTCACTTCCTCGATAGGGTATGAAAAATTTCTCAAATTGTTTGATTATCCTGGCATTTTTAGGGGCGACCCAAAAGGAATTAGGGGCGACTTTTTTATTCCCAACCTATATACTACGTTAAAGGATGTCCAAAAACGCGGAGAATACATTAATGTCCTTACATAATCGGAAGCTATATAGTACCCGATTGTAAATACCTAATCGGAATGTTATTAACTATATTACACTACCGATTAAGCTCGTTTATGTGTCAAACTCGTATCTGGCTTCTATAACAATCGAGAGTAACAAGATCCTCAAGAGACTACCCATTGTTAAAGTATAGAAATTAGAAATCTTTAGATTTTTGCAATGGTGAAATTTGAGGCTCCTATATAATCGGACGAATTAAAACCTGTCTAAGCTAACGATTTGGGCTTCCCATAATCGGAAAGCTACGAGTAACAATACCTCCCGATTATGGTAGATTTCAAATTCATTAAATGAAGGATTTTAGAAGAAAACTTATTTTGGGGCAACCTATAACCGGAAGTTTATGTAATCCATATACCTTCCGATTATGACTACATCCAAAACACGAACCAAATGGTTATGGTCGGCTATGTACCCTCGAAACCTATGGAATTTGGCAGTGGTTCGATTTGGGGATTCCTATAATCGGTAGGTATATAAGTAACAAACCCTAACGATTTGGGGCTACTCAACAATCGGTAGCTTATGATGTGGTAATGCCTACCGATTATTAACCGTTTGACAGATAAAACCAAAGTCAACCTGAATTCATTTCATTTCATTTCTTTTCTTTTCAACTTCAACTTCAACTCCTCTTCTCCTCTTTCCTTCCGATTGCAGAGAGGAAAACTCTCCCCCTCTCCTCGCTATACATCGTTAACCGTTGAATCGAATCATCGCCGATTATTCTCTATAAAGATGAAATAAAAGGAACCCCAGGAAGATAAAACCAAAAACGTTTGTCGCGGTAAGGATCCAAACATTGGATTGCATGCCCGTAATAAAGAGGTTTTAACTCACAAACCCGAAGAACGTGAAGAAGATGCGACCCCTGATGTAGGCGATACTCAAAGCCAAACTCTCCAGCAACTTGAAATGGCGCCTATTAGGTAAGATTCTACTAATAATTTGCTTTATATTGATTCAATTCGTCAAATCCATGATTTTGTTTTTTAGGATTTTCGGTTATTACCCATATTCGGTAGGTTAGTAATTGTTTTAAACTCCTGATTGTTGTCGATTTCTTCATTTCACAAGAACATTCGTTATATTCGGGTGCTAAATATTTAGGTTTCCCACCGATTATTGAACATTTTTCATTACTGAGGCCTAAATCGATCAAAATCGGAATGTAATTGTGTTTTTAACTTCCGAATATACTAGGGAAGAACAAGTATTAGAGACGTATTAAGCGGTTGATATGTTGTGTAATTTGCTTCCGATTGTTTAGGCTTACCATATTAGTAGTTTCTGGACACAAAGTGATGCATATTCGGTAGACATTAGTTTTGTGAGACTTCCGATTGAGATTTATTCGAAAGGTTATACTTTTTATTACTTTCGATTATTCCTATTCAGAAGGTTGTGTTGAAATTTAGTTTTCGATTATTTGGTGTAGATAAACATATTCGAACACCAAAAATTTCTTTTGTTTCCGATTATTTGTATTCGGTATGGTTTAGTGAACTGGGGATTCCGATTGTTCGTAATCGGAAGCTAGTGGTTTACTCAACCAATCGAATATGGATATTCGGGAATGGTGTATTTAGATTAACTTCCGATTATATAGTTTACTAACCTATTGTACTTTCTTCGCGTTGTTTAGGGATAGGCGAGGTAGAAAAGTCGAAGATGCAATTGTCTCAGATAGTGCAAGGAAGCAAAGGCGTCAGAACTTGACAGCTAGTGCAGGGAGAACTAGGACTGCCAAAGCCGCTTCAAGTTCTCAAGATGGAACTCAATAAGCAAGTCAAGAAGGTATTCAACCAAGTGCCCCTCAATCAGAACCAGTTCAAGAAGGTGTTCAACCATGTGCCTCTCAATCACAACCAGTTCAAGAGTTCAACCAAGTGCTCCACAATCACAAGCAGAAATTCAACTAAAAGCGCCCGAAGATAGAGTACCAGAAGTAGGACAACCTAGGAAGGCCAGCCAACAAAGGTTTTGAAAATGCTCCCAACTATATGGGAATGGTACTTGAGTGTTTCTCACATTCGTGTAATCCGTGATATTAAACCAAAGCCAGCTTCGTACAAGAGTATCCTCAAAGACAAACCTGTGGGTTATGAAAGATTGGTACTTATTTTTTTCTTAGTTTAGTTTAATATTATGGGTCAAAATAGAGTAATAACCGTTTGATGGTATGCTATGTTTTAAAAACAGAAGGGCAGGTTCAATAGTTTGTCCAAATGGTGCACTAGTTGCATAAAAGCCTGAGAGCCTGTGCCACTTGATAAGATAAGAAAGCACCAAGAGTTGATTGATAACATTGACAATGAAGATTATGCATCTCAGTTTGGGGAAAAAGCCAAGAAACCTAAAAAGATTGTAAAAAAAGAACTCGGGCGTCATCGAGCACTCAAGTTGATGAAACCAATGAAAATGTTGGTCAAACTCGTCGCAAAGTCAAAGGAAAGAAATAGTAAACTCTCGATGTTTTTCGTTCACTTTATGGATAACTTTGTTTATGTCGGATTGTGTCGTTTTCAAACAATGTGTCGGATTTTTAGTTGTTACGTTATGTTTATGGATTGTGAATGGTTCCTTGTATGGATTATGAGTGATTATGTTGCTATGTTTATGCATTTAACGATGACTCGCAAGCGAATTACATGAAAGACATGAAACTGTTGAATTTTGGAACACAATCGGAAGCTAAGTTTATATATTAACCTACCGATTCTGGGGATTTTGCATTTTTTGGTCAGAATCGGAAGTTCAAACGACCTTAACCTTACAATTTCGTCAAAAGCACCTAAATCCATACTCCTAATTGACCATAAAAGTATTAAAACAGATCATAACTTCCAGTGACCATAGAAATTGTCCCTCTTGATTTTGTAGCATCCTTCATGTTCAAATCGTTTCCCGTAGAGGTCCACATACCGGCGATCCGCAAGATTTCTATGAAATTATGAATGAGTAAAAAGTTAGTACTAACTTTTGTTAATGTGAGTTGGAGTTACAAAGATACTTACTCGTTTTTCATACGTCCACCAAGGAAAAGCGTTCCTAACAAACCGTTCCTCATCTTCAAGTTTGTCAATCTCCTTATCGAGTGCATTCTTTCTCATCTTAATGTCATTGGATGATCTTCGAATTCGATTACCATCTAAGGCCTCAAATACCATTAAGATACGGTTCCATATCTTCTCTTCGGATTCCGATTTGTGGAGCTTGTGAACACGATCATGAGCAGTTACCACAACCCACGCTCTATAAATAGCACAATCTTCTTCTTCGGCAAAAGCAATATCCATGTTTTTTGTTATGAAAATTAAAACTGAAGAGAGGAAAGAGTTTGGTGCAATTGGGGTGATGGATATGAGTTTCTTTATATAGGTTTAGGGTCCAACAACTCTTTTTGTTTTTCCCAAAACTCCAACGACTAATTTGACGAAAGTTGAATCTGGAGAAACCAATAATCAGTAAGTATTGTATTTAGCATATCTAACGATTATGGTAGCTTTCAAAATTTGAATTTGGGGCAACTTATAATCGGTAGGTTTTGTAAACGCTGCATCCAAAACACGAACCAAGTGGTTATGGCTGGCTGTGTACACTCAAAATCTATGGAATATGGCAAGGGTTCGATCTGTGGCTCCTTATAATCGGTAGGTTGTTAAGTTGTATTCCCTTCCGATTATAGCAGGTTTCAAAATTTAATACATGAAGGATTTTAGAAAAAACTCATTTTGGGGCAACTTATAATCGGTAGGTTTTGTAATATATTTAACTCCCGATTAACGCTGCATCCAAAACACAAACCAAGTGGTTATGGCTGGCTGTGTACACTCAAAACCTATGGAATATGGAAAGGGTTCGATCTGTGGATCCTTATAATCGGTAGGTTGTTAAGTTGTATTTCCTTACGATTATAGCAGGTTTCAAAATTCAATACATGGAGGATTTTAAAAAAAACTCATTTTGGGGCAACTTATAATCGGTAGTCATATATGTTGGATAACCTACCGTTTATTAATGGGATTATTAGCCGAAGTATCTACACTATAATTGGTAGGTACAGTTTCAATTTAACCTACTGATTCACCTCTAACCTACCGATTATGGTGTAGGCTCCCGATTATATAAGGGCATATTGGTCATTTCAAAAAATCAGAGATAAAGGGTAGCTTAGAATTACGTTTGGGTGACCCTTTTTGTCTTTTAGTGTCGCCCCTAATTCCTTTTGGGTCGCCCCTAAAAATGCCAGGTTGATTATTGCAATCTGAAATCCTAGGGTTTCTGTAAATTTTGAGGATTTTATTAGAATGCGTTTATCAATGATTTTGAAGGTACAGTGGATTTACGTACCTCTGTATATGTCAAATTGTTTTCATTGTTTGGGGAAATCTAAATAGGTTTTTTTTAGGTCACTCATAGATTCATTATTAGGGAAAAATGTTTGAGATGCCTTGACTACTTTGGAATTTAGTGCTTTTAATATCAAAAACAAATTTCTTATTGGTTAAGTATGATATGAGTTGTTTGAAAAAATGTATAAGAGAAAAAAAATTGTTTACTGTTGATGTTAGACATCTGAATTCCATTGTTAATTGACATATACAGTTCACAGATGAAAATTTATAAAGTCTTGCAAGTTCAGTTCAGTCGTTTCAAATATGGATTTTGCATAATCGAGATTGATTGTTATCAGCTAAGGTGTGATCTCAATAACAACCTAGACAATAGAGTGCATTTCCTTTTCTTAAAAGAAGTTTATTCGTTGCTCATTCAAAATTATTCTGTGTTTTCTCTCTCCATGTATGTTGGTTACTAAACTCATTCATTCTATTTTGATTCAGGTATGTAGTAGAGATGCAGTAAGGCAAGTTGTAGTTGTAGTAGAGATGCAGCATGGTTTGAAGTTGTTGATTAAAGGGCGTGTGATGCCAAATTAAGAGGATTTACCCCTTTTCCATTCCTTCATGGATCATAAAGTTTAGCAGTTAGTCTAGGTGAGTTATATCAGTCACGATCATTTTATGTCTCTTATTTTTTTTCCTGACTTTAGACATGGCTTGCTCATGCACTATGCTCTTTAGAATGGTTAACAATGATAGTTCTGATTTTTATGATGTCAACTTGACTATTTGGTAATGTATCTTTCTATGACTATGTTAACTCTTTGTTTGTTACATTCCCCGTTTGGAACTTGGAATCGGACTAATTATCTATCATTACATCCTCCTACTTCCTTTGTAGAAATTTGAAGTTTTTTAATTATACATGATTGCTGCAACTTACTAACTTCAATGTACGATGATGATTCAAACAGATTTTGGCCTCTAAGGTGACACTGCACAAGGTGGATCGAAGCCAGGAAGAGTTGATACTGGGGCTACTGTGAGTGTTCCTTCATTTGTTAACAATTGTGGCGACATATTGGCGGACACTAGAACCGGAAGTTTTGGAACTTCTAATTCTAATTTTATCTGAGCACCGGTATTTTGTTGCTTTTATTGTGCTTCTCATTTTGTGGATTTGTGTTTGAGAAACTTGATTGGGGACACTTGCTGCAAAGTGTATGTATACAAGAACTCGGTAATTTGTAAAAAATTTATTTTCAAGAAATTAGTGAACATGGATTGTGTTTTTTTTGTTTATAATTAGTGTTTTGAATTTTTCATACAACGCACGTGCACTCTACTTGTTTATATTAAGCAACAAAGGTGTGCGACTCTATTAAAGCATCTCCAATGCTAGGGGTGAAGGTAATCCTAGGTGGAGGTTCTATTCATATCTTTTTGTTGTGGGTCATTCCTGTATGGCTAAAAAAATAAAAGTTATACTTTCTACCTAAAATTTCATCTCCAATGCCAAGGTATTGTTACTCTAAAACTTAGAGAAAAAATTAATTTTGAAATAAAAAATTGATGATGTGTCAAAAGATCTTGGGTCATGGAGAACGTAAAGATATGACTTTCTCCTTTACCCTTTCCTATGAGATGGCAGCCATGTCGATTGGTGAACCTTCATCCTTGTTACAGTTGCTACGGTCCTCGCTCCTCTGGACGTGTTAGGTTATGTGGCTCAATGAAGTCATGTGATATATTACCTAGACCATATCCACAATAGCAAACGCTAAAAGACAATCTCTATAATATAGCATTGGTTTCCGTTTTAGAAAAGTTAATGAAAAATTTTCTTAAACTTAATTTTTTAAAACAGTTTGACCTCTTTTGAGAAAGAATCTATATCCGTGCTCAATCCTTAACTTATGTTTCATATTTCAATCTCTACCCTTGATTTAATTTAGGAAGTTATGTAATGAGGGTCGTGATTCTAAACATGGAGGATAATGGGGTCATCAGTTAAATAATCAACCAATCAGAAGATTATGTGAAATATACACTCGTTAGAGGAGTGTGAACAGATTTGGACCTCTTTTGAGAAAGAATCTACCTCAAGTTGAGTTCCATTTGAGATTGAGTCTGAGATTAAGGCATGTCATATTGTGTTGGTTTCGGGGCGGGATGCACTGCGCCAAGAGAACAATGGCGTGATGTCGTTTTGTACTGTGCAGAAAACGACATATTGTGTTGGTTTTGGGTCATATTGTGTTATATTTTCCAAAGTAAATAAATTCAGAAATAACTCAACATAACGAAGATAAGAAGTGAAAATTTGGCTAGAATAAACATTTTTTCTGTGAATTATACACAAAATGTGTTGTATTGTACCATATTGCGTGATATTGTATACATGTTATGACTTGCTTTATTAGCATCTTGTGCCGCATGCTTATCTGTGCCGCGTGTTGTGTTATGCTACCATTGCCTATTAATTTAAACTGACCCAACACAATGCATGAAGCTAACATGTTGTACTCTGCTAAGCTAAGTCACATGCTTTGCTGGATTGGGCTCAAATTTTACGGCACTGTGCTGGACTATATTTGTACTGACACGGCCCAACTTAGACCTCTACCCCCATTCCTACAGACTTGGCTTCGCCCCTGGAGACAAATCTAACAAAGAAAGAGAATCAATCTGTTCGAGTGTTCGGGAAAGAAACAAAAAGCAACATGCAATACCAACATGTTTAAACTAAATGAATCCTAATAAAGTTAAGGCAAAGAATGATATTTTGAATATGTTAATCAATGGTTGATTACCAACTCAATCAAATATAGTTAATCAATTCTTTCCTAAAACCAGACAATTAAAGCCAACTTTTCTTTTTTGTTTTATGAGATGAACATGCGACTTGAAATGATTAATCTCAAAAAATAAAGAGAAAAAGTATTTCGTAAAGTGTACTAATTAATCCAATAATTAACCTAATTCTTTTAGTTAATCATACTCTTCTCTAATTAAAACACTTTCATGGATAAAATTATTATATCCAAGCTATTGTTCATGAATTGAAACGAATCTTTTCTTAGCCTTTACATAATCGTATTCGTACCATCTTGGTTAAACGTAAGAAAGCAACTGCGTCTGTGACCACGTTCTGACTTATGGTCTTGTTGCAACGACCTTTGCCCATTTCATATCTCTACAGTAAAATGGCATACCTGTTACTAACTGGCCCGTCATTTTGCGGTCTGGAAAAACATGTCCCACTGGCCCGATGTTACCATGTGGTTTAGCATCCGGAGGCACAAAAAAGATCCGCGAACTTTTCTTATTAGGGAACTGTTCGTACCCTCTATAAAATAGGAGGAATGTCCGTTAATCAAGTCCGTTTACTCCGTGAAGGAAGATTTCAGAAATTTTGTTGTCCAAATTGTTTGCACATCAAATTTAGATCAGACTTAGGATTACATGAATTAAATAAATACATGTATCCTAAGAACAATTGCACTGGTGCGATCATAACCAAAAATCAAAGATCAAAAAAAACGACCAAATTTAATTTTAGTCCGTGGTGTTACATTAGGGTGGAAGAGTAAATTTGGTCGCTTAGGAAAAAGTATACACCAGGATCACATTATGTGCCTGCCCCATCACCAGGATCACATTATATGCCCGCCCCATCACAGGATCACATTATATGCACGCCCCATCAGGCATCAGGCAAACTTTATATGTACGCCTCATGAGGATCACATTATATGCCCGCCCCATCACCAGGATCACATTATATGCACGCCTCATCAACAGGATCACATTATATACCCGCCCGGTGACAAACGAACATTATACGTTCGCTCGACTATATATAGTTTTGGTCTTCGTCCCAGACCAAATATAGTCTGGAATTTTGTTTTGGTCCGACTTTTAGTCTTTATTTCGTCCCGTTGTGTCTCGTATCTGGACCCTAGTTATAGGTTTGATAGTCCACTGTGGACGCTCTAAATCCTAAGAAAATATGGAATTTTAGGTGAGCTTACCCAGAGAAATAATTGTATCATTCAATCACTGTTCCTCCGTGGATGTAGGCATCACTCGTCGAACCACGTTAAATTCTTTGTCTCCTCTATTCATCTTTTGTAAATTTTCTAGCCCTAATTTCACATCATCATTGATATCTAAAATTACTTTTAGGCACCAAACACGATTGATTGATGATGATGCGAAAATAGGGCAAAAACAGAATTGAAAAAAAATAAAAGAGAGAAGAATCTAACGTGGTTCGGCGAGTAATGCCTACATTAACGGATGAAACATATTATATTGATATTATGTTGATACGAGGATTACAATAATTTTATATGGTTAGTTAACCTAGAATTCCATATCTTTAATTAACCTAGAATTCCATATCTTTTTAGAGTTCAGGATACATATATTTATAGTTGATAACCCTAATTCTCATATAAACTTGATATGTAAGCAATTTGGACAACAAGACTTCTTGAAACTTCTGGAATCTTCTTTCACGTACTTATTCTAAATTAAATAACTTACCTAATTCTTTTAGTTAATCATACACTCTTCTCTGATTTAAGAATAAATATTTTACTATCTCAAAAACTATTACAGTACATGAGTCCAAACGAATTCTTTCTTGGCCTTTACATAATCGTACCATCTTGGTTAAACTTAAGAAAGCAATTGCGTACATGACAAAGTTTTGATTGATGTTGTGGTCTTGTTGCAACTACCTTTGCCCATTTCATATGGCGTCATTGCTCGTCTCTATAGTAAAACGGCAAACCTGTCTAGTGGCTTATGGTTATGGGTCATGGCCGGTCCCGTTGCGGTTTTGCGTACACATAACATCTTTATGTATCGTACTGGGGCACAATCGGCCTAGTGTCACCAACGGAATTAGTATTTTCCTTTTGTAGCTCAGAAATGATGCACGCACCAAAGATGTACACCGTGATCAGATCTAAGGGTCATTAGGGCCGTCTTAGAAAAAATTTGCAGGGAGGTAGGGAGAAAGGGTGGGGTCCATCACCTTTTTTTTTTTCTCACACGAAAACATCACGGTGCATATCTTCGTTGCAACTTGCAACGAATATTTCTGTTTGTAGCTACGTGTAAAGAAGCACCTTGCAGACAGTGGTGGGCCACACGTGAGTAGGTGCCACATAGACATCTCGAAACAAGTGAAAGAAAAGTACAATCACCATGTGACGTCCACGTCCTTCTTCTTGTTTTTCTGCGACATACCAGATAACTCTTCGCACCCACCAAGTGACTAAGCCAAACACTCAGATCGGTTTTACACAATTTTATGCTCTCTCCATCTCTTCAATGTCGGTACATGTCTTTAGTCTTGACTACCGTTTTTCGAGTAAGCCACCCCAAACTCAAAGGAAAAAAGGGAGATAAATATGTTGAGATTTGAGGGAGGACGAAAGCTTTTTGCTTCAAGTTTACCAGCAAGATTTTGTGTCGAATATACTTGTAATGTGGGCAAACTTCGTGAAAGAATAGAATTTCCATCAGTGTAAACCACGAAATCCACAAAGTTTTGAAACTTCGTTCGCTTGAAAAATAGTGACTTTTTTTTTATCGGTAAAATTTTATGCTGACAAGTTTCGAACTCAGATCACTGATATCATCGCCAATAACATTACCATTGAAAGATAGCAAGCCTTTCCCTTGCTCCCTTTGTGTTTCTTCATTCCCTCGAGGGATAACATATGTATTAGCAAACAGCCACATAGTTTAACACTTTTCCCACAACTGATTATTAAAGCGTACTTCATTTACAAAAAGAAAAAGAGAAAAAGTACGTAATTAAAAAAATGAACAGTACCTTCCCATGTGGGACACAGTCCGAGACATAAATGATTTATTTTGTTTCCGAATATTCTCTACCCTACACACATGAGCACACTAGGACCACCAATTACCCTACTCATTCTCAATGATCGAGCCTCTCATTTGTGATGGTAGTATTACTGGTAACCAACTGAGGCCGCATATGCATATTCTGTCAAAAATCAGTAGACTTACTTTCATATGGTACGGTGAAGATTTCCTTCCAAGATTTTGCAAAAGGAAAGAAAAAAAAGGAAGGGTACGGTGGAAGAGAAAATTTTGTAATTTTTTCTTTTTTAATTAGGACAAAAATAAAATAATCATATACTAAATTTTGTCTAAGTTGTTTTTATACTCTATTTGTCCTAGTTTATTTACTAAAATTGAGTTTTATTTAGCAAATGTGTGCTAAAAAATTACTATATTTCCCGTTAAAATTTTTTAATTATCAGAAAAGAAGTAAAAATTTGGATATGAAAACTAGTATATTAAACTGGCTTGATTGGAGTATACCCAGATTAATTGGGGTATACCTAATGAAACAAAACCCAAGACATTTTGAAGTATAAGAAGCCACCCCTTAACCTTGTACTTTCTAAATGGCTAATATGCCCTTGTTTAATTAACACTAAAAATTCTGATTAGGTTAATTAATTGAGTTTAGATTAAAATTTTGAAAATGAGAATTCAGTAGATTAAACCTTTTATCTGTCTTATGAGTTCGATTTCGATCAAAAAATTTAGTTTTGAAAATATGAAAGGTCGGCAAGGTCCAGGTTTGAATAAGGTGCCGACTAAGATTCGCCGGCTTGGTCGACATTTGAATAAGATGCCGGCTAGACTCGCGGATGAATAACACGCCGACCATTTTTAGGCCAGAAGGGTCTTTAAATGAAGCATATGCCGACTATCTTGGGCCAGCAATCTTACGGTCGGCATGTAAATATTTCCTACAATGCCGGCGATCATATAGTCGGCATGCAAATAATTTTTAACACTGTCGGCTGACCTATTGTCGACATGCTAATGATTTCTAACCTTGTCGGCCTGTAGTTATACCCAACAGAATATGGGAAGATGTAATTCACTTTATTGATGCAATTTTGGTTACTACATTGATTGAAACATAAAACCTAACTCCTTGTCGACGGAAAAACGAATGCAGTTAGCATGTGCATCAAGCCTTTGAACCCCTAGGCGACCCTAGTGGACGAATTATAGTCTCGTGAGGGTTTACATAGAGATATACCCACAAAACCTACACTAAAACCATCAATCTTCGTTGGAGGAATCTCATTCATCTCCGGACTGCATGAAGTCCGGGGCATACTCCGGGATTTTGGAGACCATGAATTCATAGCTTGCATCAAATGCGAATGCTTCCTCCTTTTCCTCCAAGTAGCGCACTTTGACGACTTCATGCTACAAAAGCAAAACATAAACTTACTTTGTTAGTGGTATTTAGTAGGAAGACCAAACAACATGGATCACATAAAATAAACCACAAACATACTTACAAATTCTTCAATAGACAAGTTGAAGTTGGTAGCGTTGAAAATCCGGGGTTGGAGAGCTAAAAAAGAAAGTATAGCATTTTCGATGACTAGGTGTCTATCATGGACTTGTTGAACACTTCTTCCATTAGGATTTCCAAACTCTTGCCTAAATTTGTTGTGTACCCTAGCCCAAAAGGTTACGGCATCCACCCTTACAGAGGACTCACGTCTAACTCGAGTTTCCGCGTACCAAGCTTTGGTGATTGCCAAATCTTCATTTGAATCAAATGATGCCATTGTTGTATGTAGAGAGCTATTGGTTGAGTTAGATAGAGTGTATGATGATATGAGCTTGGGAGAGTATCTGCAAATAGTTGTGTGTTGTTTTGTAGGCTCACCTGGTTTCAGTCTAACCATCAAGTGACGGGGAGGCATTTGGGAATCCGCTGGTTTAGTGATAACTCTCTTCTTCTTTCTGGTTTCAGTTGAAGTTGAAGCTTCGGTTTGTTGAACAATAGCTTGAGTTTGTTCTCCATCTCCTTCTTCTTCTTCTTCTTCTTCTTCTTCCACTGCCTCTTCAACAATTTCATCTTCGATATCCTTATCTTTGTTTCCATTACCATCATCATCATTATCATCATCATCATCGTTACCTCCTCCAACAGGTAGCATGTCCTGATCACCATCATCACCATCATTGTTACCTCCTCCAGCAGCCGGAGTGCTTTCATCAACATCATCATCATCACCTCTTCTACCAGATGGAATTAATTGGTCTTCATCTGGAGTTTCATCTGAATCACTGGGTTCCGGTGGTGGTTGAGAATCATTCCGTTCACAGATCTTGACCGTTCCCGGGTCAACAAATGCCCCTCGATGTGTTAAAGTCAAGAGTTTGTCGCCTATACGAGGAGGTCTTGAAGGAGGAGTAACATTTTTCTTCTTTCCCTTAAGGGACCTAAACAAGAAAAATTTTAAAAAAAATCAACAGTCGGCAAGGTCGACAAAAGTAACAAATCCGGCGGACCAACATTCTAAAGGGTCGACTAAACAATGCATGCCGGCTAAACTGTAACCGGCAGGGTATTATTCAAATAACCTGCCGGCTTATTACAAATATGAACACAGTAGATACAAGGATTTTCCACATAATCAGTCGGCAAGGTCCATTACCCATACATTGCCGGCTAACAAACAACCGGCATGGTTTTATCCAAATACCATTCCGGCTTTAGGCATCAGGAACCACTATTTTCAAAACATTCCGCCAGCATGGTAAACAATTATAACAACCCGACTATTAAAAAAATATTCGCCGACAAGGTATTTGGTTGAATAACTTGCGACTCTGTAAAAATCAGTTAAAGTTACTCATTAGCCGTCAAGATCTTCAACCTAATAGCTTGCCGGCCAACCCTAAATATGAAAATTCGGCAAGGTCGTGGAACAAACAGTTTCCCGGCTGAATAACTGTCGATTCACAATTTCGATTTTTCTGACCTAATTTGACATGCAAACATGAAATTGAAGTACTGGAGTGAGTTTAAGTAGGCCCTTACTTTCTTAATCACGTCATTTCTTCGGTTTCGGCGGCGTTGATCTCTTCTTCTTCGACGGTTTTTTTCTTCACTTTCCTTTGAACTAAATTTGCAAATCCAAGGTTAAATTTATTCCGCTTTCTATTTGTTTATTTCATCTTACTAGCCCTCGGCGGTTCCATGGGTGAATATTAATCGGAGTTTTCGAATCAACAATTACGACTAATTAATCGACGAGTTTTGATGGTGTTGTACTGGAGAGCCGGTATGGTTGTGGAGGAGAAGAAGAAGAGAAGAAGGAACATGAAATGAAAAGAATAAAACTGATTTAGGGTAATTAGAATTATAAAGGGTAAGGGTAGTATTGTAACTTCACCCATATTTGGCCTCTCCTTAGTAAGGGTACTATGTCCATATAAATCTGGTTATACCCCAATTAATCTTGGTATACCCCAATCTCGCTAGGATATTAAACAAGTAATTTGGAAGATTAATGGTGTATGTGGAAGTAATTTGAATTTCTTTCAAGTTTTTGCAAAATCCTATTTCGGCAAGTAAACTAGGACGGAGGGAGTATTATTTGATAGTCATATTAATATTTGATACATAGATGTCCCGTTTTAAAATAATTTTGAATGATATAAAATTTACGTGTATCCTTGGCATATAGTTTGAGAAATAAATCATTTCTAAATTATATTATTAGCTCATCTAATTTGGGACGAAGATGGTAACCATTTACGAAGGTAGGAGGATTAATTTAACCGAATCACCACTTTCAAAATAAATACTAGTCTGGCCAGGTATGTAATCGGGCGTTACTGCAGTGCCCGAGCTCGATGCCGGGCAAAAATTCTTATTTACAAAGTAGGTTGACTAATCTCTAAGAATTTTACAAACAAGAGGATTAGATACCAAAAACTAGAGGATTAAATATTAAACATTGATTTTAATTAAGGATTCAATACGGATTTTAAGAGCTTTTTCGTGCTAAAGTCAGGTCTAGCCCAGGCCGCGCCACTGATCGATGGGGTTTATGTTTCTCCGAGCAATTTCTATGATTTTTTTTTGGAAATCTTTTTACAATTTATTCCAGCCAAGAATCGGAAAAAAAAAACACACACACTATCACCATTGGCAACTTATAGGCGGAAACTTAGCCTATGTCCGTCCAAGTTATAAATATCATAAAAATTCATCGCTCTTCTTGTTTTACCCTATGTTATACTCCCAACACTTTATAAAATTGTGTTTCCTTTCTCTCTCCTAAAAAAGAAAACGTAAACTCTACAACCCTTTTCTTCTTCGTGACTAGATCTGAGCAAGGGTTTTTGTAGTTTTCATGAATAAAGATAGTCTAATTTATAGTTTTAGGTTTTGTTGTTTTTTGTTTGTATGGACATATTTCTTTGCTATTTGGGCGATCTTTTCTTCATCTTTAGGACGATTGTTTTTCGCTCTAATAGCGATTCTATCAAATCTCTGTGGTGTTTCTTGGCTTGTTATTCTCGACTCATCAAGAACATCAATGATTCTGCTCGGATTCACGTTGGATTCATCTTTAACAAGAGAGATTTAGGGCATCCAGGTTCGTTTGAATCTACAAGATTTTGGGAAAATTACTCCATTTTATTTGGAGCATCTCTTATTGAAGAAGATAATTATCTTAAATGGTCGGAGTTGATTCCGGTTCACACCATCATTTGTCAATACCACTAGTACGAAAATTGGATATCTTTGCGATTGATGTCTCTTTCTCCGAGCGAAGTATTTGCTATTGGTGTGGTCATTTGTATTTGGGTTTTGATAATCTTGTAAGCAATCTTGTAATAACTATTTTGGTTTCAATTAATTGAAATGTGATTTTCATTCAGGGCCGGTCCTGACTTTTTTTTGCCCCGAAGTGGACTAATTTTTTTTTGCACCCATAATTATTTTAATTCTTTTACGCTGCAGCTTAACTTAGTGTAACAAGAGCATTTTTTAATTTATTTTGAGATCTTAATGTTTGCTTCCTTTTTAAGTGAAGGCGTGTTTTAAAGGAGGAAAAGAGGTAACTGCGATAAACAAAAATTTGAATAGTGGAATGAATGTACAGCGTATGATTTTTCGATTATAAATTGAACTACTAGATCCTATAATTTTTTGATAGGCAAATCTCTGAACATTGACATCAACCAATTGTGCCATCAATCAGTTATGTCATGCACATAACAAGTTAATGCCTTATTAGCATATATACCTCCTAAATTTTGGTAGCTGCGATTTTTTTTTTCTAAGCATGCAATAGGGAATTAAGGATTATTTAGTGGACAGAGAAAAGAATTTCCAATTTAGCCTAAAACTATTCAATTTTTGCCCCATCTATAACATATTTTTTATGAATAAGCCCCTAAAAATGTTTTTATTTTTGATAAAAACCCAAAACATAAAGCACTTATTTTGTTGCCCCCTAGGCCTTGATTCGCCAAAGTGGAACTTTCCCTGCTTCCCCTTTGGACCGGCCCTGGTTTCATTAAAAAAAAAAAAGGTAATATCCATGCACAATAAATAGGGGTATATATGGAAAAAACCGCATTGAAATTAGAACTTCGCCTTCTAGTTGAACAAGCTAAACTCTCTTCTCCGCCTATATGATTTGGAAAAAGGGATTAAAACTTAAGGTGCGAAAGGTTCAAAAAAAACAAAAAAAAACAAAATAATATCGTGCGGAAACATGGTTTTTGTGCCCATCGAATACTTAGTTTTCACGAGTTAAGCAATATCTTTCCAGTACTACAAACTCTGGAGTCTTCCACATCCATGGCTTGGTTATTGGCTGAAATATGGCCAAACTTCTCTACTATTTAACCAGAAACTCAGTCATGCATATTGCTCTAACTTTCCATATGAATTACTTAGGTGTTTTAAGATGGTTCTTCCTGATTACCGCTCTCACGATAAATAATTACCCGGCCAGGTATTGTTGGGGAAGTCCATGGATCATAGCTTCTCCATAATCAGGTGCTCTAAGAGATCCAGAACCGGACCGAAATCGATAAATCCGAATAAAAACATAATCAGAATCGAGATAGAAAGTAGAGGTAACGCTTTCAATTTCCAGAAACGGTGGATCAACGGTCAACTAAAGGTACCGTTCTAATAGATATTCTCGTACCTGTACCAGAGTGAATTACCTGTTAATTACTTGATTTAAAGTGAATCTCGATTTCACAGACTTCAGTCTTCGTTCTTTCCTTTTCATCTTCTCTTTTCCCCAACAACAATGGGTACCAAAATCTAAAATTGGTCATTAGGAGGTAGAGGTACTCAGTTTTATAGAAAATCAAACCATATTGTCCTCTATGCAACTCTAGTTTAACCCTCCAAAAAGAAAATTTGAAGTGTCGAAAGAACTCATACAAAATATTATTTTCTTATAACACATGACTCATATATGCTAGTGGAAATTTTCGGTTAACGCTTTACGTGAATTTGTTGATGTAATTATCCGTTTTTTTGGCTTTTTTATATTTTCTTTTATCCGGGAAGTTATGGTCTGGGGCGCATCCACATGGGTGCACCTGGGGTCGCTTTCCCCCACAAGTTTTATACGAAAAAAATCATATGTGTTTCTCGTTCCCCATTGGTCCCCACTATAACAATAGAAACTAACTCAAGTGTTATTCCTCCGTTAGTCTATCCAACTCCAACAAACCATAACAACCCTGAAATCAATGACTTTTTTTTACCTAAAATCCCTAGTTTACTACTAAAAAAAGATGATTTCCTAGATTTTAGAGTTTATACATCACCAGATAAAGATAAATCAGTTTTATATCTTCTTCATCAATTTCATTTCCAGATTTATGGTTTTATCAATTACCTTCAATAGAAATCATTGTTTTTCTCCTTCTATATTTGTATGAATTTAGGCACGATGAGTGATGAATTAGAATGATGAAGCATTTCTTTACACTACTTGTATGTTTTACTATCTATGTCATCCATTGATGCATTTGTATATTGTTCCTAATCGTTAATGAAATTGTGACGTTGTGTTCTAAAATAAACAATCCTAAAAATGTTTGCTCAAGTTGCAAGTGACCACGAAAGCTACTAAGAGCTTCTCCAATGGTAAATGTGGATGTTTCATACGTGACATCATTTTTAAGACATCCTTTCAATATAAAATCCTAAATATTAGGAAAAATAAAGTTTAATCTCCAACCCATAAAGTTTTCTCTTATTTTTTTACTTATTTGTAGGCATACAATTGGTTAAACCTTTCCATTTTTATTTTTCAATGATTTTTATTAATTAAAAGTGTGAAAAGGATGGGAAGACATCCTCTAAGTGAATGTCTAAAACTAGAGGTTCACTTAGAGGATGTCTACCGTGTTTTTTTTGCCGCATCATCTTCACATCAATCGGTTGGAGATGATTTTTTATAAATATGGTTGTGGATCCTACCTGGATTAAGACTTTTTTCTTCACACACATTCCATTGGAGAGGCTCTAATAATCATTCAAGCGTGATCAGACCTTTCTTTACAAGTTTTATTCGTTAATATGCGTATTTTTTCCATTTTGAATGAAATGAATGGAAATTAGAAAATGCCGAACATACTTGTGAACCACAGGCCACACCAACTCGAATTAGCGAATTACCGACACTGCTTGTGCAGTCTTTCTCCCTTTTTTTTTTCTCTTGCGACACATCCCACTTGCATTTCCTTCATAATCTGCCACTCAGACGAATTTACTGGTACTGTATTAGGTCAGAAATTTATTTCATGTTTCTTCGCAGAAATAACTGATTGCAAGGAAGAGAGACGGTCCGTGAAGAAGGTCACTAAACGTTTTTTTATTGCAGACCCCATGCGGCCATGCCCACTGATAGTACATCATAGCCGGCCATAAATGGGGAGTCACTGTTGTACTTGGAACAAACACATTGGAATCCCGAAACTCGCGGACCTATATTTCCAAATTTGAGCTTCTAATCTTAAAATTTCCTCAAGTAGCATTCCAAGACATTGAAAAGGTTTCGACTTTGAAGTCATAAGTTGACCCTTTTGGAAAACTACCATAATCAACCTACCTTAATTGGGGCCATAACTTTTAATCGGGGGCCATGCACTACGGGACAAAAAAGGTCATCCAATCCTAATTTGGATCACCCCTTAAAAGAATATTTTCTAAATGGCAAAACTGCCCTTATATGATTAGTATTAGGAATTAATTAATTTGATTAGTGTGGTAAGTGTATTTAGATTAAAATCTGATTTTAGGAAAAAAAAAATTGGAAAATGTGTTTTATGTGTTGAGAAGAAGAGGAGGAGTTTTGAGAGGAAAACCTAGGATTTTTACAAATGAGTGATTCAAGTGGAGGGATTGAGATTGATGAAGTTTCAAATAACAACAATGATTGTGTTGATGGTAAGATTGTCTCAACTAATGATATGGGTTGGATGTTTGATGAGGAGATGTTGATAGAAGAAGGCATGAACAATGGTTGGAATGAAGATCTCATTGCTCAAGATGAAGGAACCAACACTCAAAATGAGGAACCCCAAGGCCAAAACAATCAGGTAAACTTCCTATACTCTTCAAATTGTCTGAATGGTGCTCCAAGTGGTCGATTGATGGCCACCATTGAAACATCCAGTGTTAGGGTCGTTATAGTCGGGTGTAGGATAAACTAACGACTCTCTGTAGTCGTCAGCCTTTTTGAGATTATTTTGACGACTTTCACCTGCAACTTTTACATGTTATGAAAAATCGTTAGCGTTGTTTGATGAACATTGACGACTCTTTCAGCTAGGTCACGCAGAGTCGTTAGTCTTTTTTCGCCTCTATCCAGAAATATTATAAACACTGACGACTCTATCCAGAAATATTCTTTCCATCTCCTGGATGTCTTGGGAAAAATGGTTGTTAGATCTCTATTTGAGAATATTAACGACTCTGTGTGTTGAAGTGGTAAATACAATTAGGGTCGTCAAAGTACTATAAAACGAAGATGACGACCCTTGGTATGAGGAAGGGAAATGTTGTCTGCATTGGAGTACTACATGGTTCTAACGAGCATACTTGAAAACATAGTATTTTCAACAAACACAGGAGTTACCAAACATAAAAGTACTCGAAACAAAGACTCCAAACAAAACACATAAGTTGTTTCAACACACACTTAAGTTCAATTCATAAAGTAAAATTAACATAAGTTGAAGTCGACCATCTCGACCTCGACCACCACCTTATTGCCTCTTGGTTCGGTGATAGAAAATGATACCTCACTCGTCCTTCTTCCGCGCGATGGACCGGTAAGTAAGTATTTATCGTTGCGGGGAGGTTTCGAAGGAGGAGTTATCGTGATTTCAACCTTGTCTTTCGTTTTCTTGTCACTACATTCCAAACACGAAAAAAAATAATTATAAGACATCAACTTTATCTCTATCATTTAAAGAGTCGTCAATGATATGCTCTAACAAACTAACGACTCTTCATTACAAAGTAACGACTGTAATTTATAAGGTAACGACTCTTTGCAAAAATTGGACAGTGAGGATGATTTTGGTCCTTAAAGGGTCGTTAAAGATTAAACTTGGGTCGTCAAACAAGTAACTGCCGACCCTTTAAAAGAGATGACGACTCTAGGGATTATAGATTACTGACGACTCTAGTCTAGGGATTATATACTACTGACGACTCTATCGTTTTCTCCAACAGAAGGAAGTTCAAGTTCAACCCAGAGTCGTTACGCACTAATTTGGGGTCGTCAAACTACAGTCGTCATCTTCAACCTAATATGGCGACGACTCTATTTTAGGGCACAAAAGGTCGAAGTAGCAGAAC